>NW_008824672.1:1191771-1192824 GCF_000699105.1 Pygoscelis adeliae | reverse complement strand
GGCCTCACCAGTGCCAAGTACAGGGGCACGATCACTTCCCTCCTCCTGCTGGCCACACTATTTCTGATACAGGCCAGATATTGGCCTTCTTGGCCACCTGGGCACACTGCCGGCTCATGTTCAGCCGGCTGTCAACCAGCACCCCCATATATTTATAACCTGGTACTTATAAAATAGTACATTGTGTACTAATTTATATTTCTTGATATCGCTTACAACTAAATATTAAAGATATTTCCATAAAGGATTTACTCATATGGTATGATATTTTCCATAGCTGTCACTGATCTAATTGTTGCGGTGCTCACTAATGACCAAAAAAAGGCAGAGTTTGACAGCTGTTTTGTAAATGATTTGAACAATCTTGGTCCTAATGTAGGTGGTATCAAATAGTACCCTTGTTTTTCCTCTAGAGAACCTACAGGTCACTAGACTTTGGTATTGAGCTCCCACTCCTATCCATAGAGAGGTGGCTCTCTCAAAATAAGCTTAAAATATATTATAGGATGATAGCACTGATAGGTTATTCTATAGCCAATTAAGAAAAATTTCTGGATTGCTAGCCCTTGTCCTTATGGGAGATTTCAACTTCCCAGACATCAACAGGGATACCATACTGCTGTGACAAGCAAGTCTGGGAAATTCCTGAAGTTTGTAGAAGATAATTTCTTGTCACAAGTACTCAGTGAGCCAACTAGGAAAGATGCCCTCCTAGACTTGCTATTTGTGAATAGAGAAGGACTTGTGAGACATGTAATGGTAGGTGGCTGTCTTGGACACAGTGACCACAAGATGGTTGAGTTTAGAGTTTTTGGTGTAATGAGAAAACAGTTCATCAGGGTTGCTACCCTGGATTTCAGGAGAGCAAACTTTAAGCTACTCAGGGAGCTACTTAGCAGTGTCCCCTGGGAAACAGCTTTTGAGGGCGTAGGGGTCCACGGGTGCTGGACAGTTTGTAAGAACCACCTTTTAAAAGCACAGGAGCAGACAATCCCATTGTGTCGGAAGTCAAGCAAGCAGGGCAGAAGACCAGCTTGGCTGAACAGGGAACTC
>NW_008824672.1:1131798-1188547 GCF_000699105.1 Pygoscelis adeliae | reverse complement strand
TGCTGCAGAGGAAGGCAAAAAACCCCCGGGGACCAGTGCCAATCTGCCCCGGGGGAAAATTCCTTCCTGACCCCAGCGCTGGCGATCGGCTATTCCCTGAGCATGTGAGCAAGACCTGCCTCCTCGTCCCACAGGCTGGTCATGCCTCCCAGGAGATGCCCAAGCCCTATTCTCCCTCAACCTGGCGCCATCTCAGGGGCTTCCAATAATGGCCAGATGCCCCTGGTCTGATTGCCCTTGGGGCCAAGAATCTTTCCCGTGCCTGGCAGGGCACCAGTGGGTGCTCCAAAGCACTGGGACCCCTGGCAACACCTGTGCATCCCGTTTGTTACAGCTGCTGCCCCTGGCTCCACAGGGGATGATGACAGTGATACTCAAGAAGGCATTCCCTTGGTCTGGCCACTGCTATCCAGCTGAAAAGGATTTCTGTCCCTCAGATGAGCTTTGAAGGTGGCCCTGCCAGGAGCCGGCCTTGCAGCATAGAACCTCCAGCAGCCTCATCCCGCCTCCGGTCTTCCTCCCTCAGCCCCCTCCAAGTAGATCCACTGGCTCCTCAAGGACTTCCCCTCCGATGGCTTTGGGCTGCCCCTGGGCCAGCTCTGGCAGCGGGACACGGGAGGATGCTCCTTTTCTTCCTGCCCTGGGGCATTGTGACTGCTGCGTTGCTGGGTGGTGGCACTGTGACATGAGGGTTACGGACCCCCCCATGCGCAGCCCTGCCTGTCGCCCCTCTGCCCAGCATCCTTTGGAGGAAGGCCTTTGTGGTGCTGGCCTCGAGGCAGTCCCTGTGCCCTGGCGGCCCAGGGGGCTGTCCCTGCCCTTGGTGGCCATGCACTGGGCACAGCTGCTGGTATTTGGCTCCCAAGGATGGACTTTGAGTTTTGGGTTACGTTTGAAAACAAACTGGTAGCCGGTGCATTTTAAAACCACGCTTTCCTCTTTGCAAAGGACCCTACAAGGTAAATGAATGAGGAAATAGCATATTAGCTATAGCTGTACTAGTTGCATTCCTGTACTGTGGTGTAACTAGCAACAGTCCAGACTGGAAGTAACAAATTCCTAGATAGTTGGACTGACTGCGACATCAAAAAGGAAAGGTCATGTCTTTTAGCCAGTGTCGATGGAAATTTTTTGAAAGTGTAGGTGTTACTTAGCTTTCTTCTTTAGCAATTCCTTGGCTTTTTCTTTTTTAACTATGGCCATCAATGGCCATCGATCTTGGTTTTGTATCTCATCCCAAATGTTTTCCTATGAACTGCTGTTACACAACAGGGCATGTCAGTGTGAAGGTTTTCAGTATAAAGCAAATACTCTTTACAGTATTTGAGTGCAATAATTCTGCTCACACCCTCGTGTTCAGGTTGCCCAAAGTTCATTGTAGCGCTTGAAACACCTGACCAAACACATTCCACATATGTCTTCCTACTCTGAAGTCTTTTTACAGCCATGTTTCAGGCAGCTGATGTAGACATGAAGATGGAAGTTTTAAAAATATATTGTGCTTGGCCACCCTTGCCTGGTGCTTTTGGCTGGCTGGGACACAACTCACTATGGAGGCATTAGCCAACATTTCCTTATCCTCCTAAAAACGATCCTCCAGAGAGGGCCATTTCATTAGTGAGCAGCATGTTTGACATCATGCGAGTGCTCTTATAATATACACAATATTAGCAGCAATCTCTGAAGTGCAGTAGCGTTTTGATTCCTGTGGCTTAGTTTTTGCGATTGCCTGTTTCGCAATTCCTGCTCCAGTGGCTTGTATGATGGGAAAGGCAGCAGGTGCATGAGAACATGTCCTGCCTTGTTTCATTCTGGACTTCTCCCTCCGATTATTTCTTATAGTATTTCCCATAGGGACCACCTGTCCTTTTCATCCACATCTGTAAGTGTGAAACTGTTGGAAAAAATAATCCTAAAGCAATATAATTTTGGCAGTATGAACTAGCAGAAGGTGGAAGTTAAATGGAAGGGAGTTAGGCACTTTTAATATCCAAATTCAGCAGCTCCGTTAAGAAAACTTTTCTTAAAAAGTAAAGACAGGGGTCATAAACGATGACTGTTAATTTCCACTGGCTAGATGTGATTTCATGCTCAATCTATCCACTTCACCGGGAGGTGCAAGTGTTTGGTACTTCCCTAAAGAGAGCCTGAAAGGACAAATTCATGCTGGTGAGGAGCCTATCCAGACCCTCCTTTCCTCCACGGGGCATCCTGTGGAGGAAATAAAAATATTCTAAATAAAAAAAATCTTTATTTTTTTTATTTAGGGAGTGATTTGCTGGTTTCTGGGCTACCACTTTGTTAGCATGCTTTAATTTTGCCTAGTCTCACTTCTTTTTTCTCCTTAATCTTTCATTGCTCTTTTTCTCTCTGTTCTCACCTACATGAAACGAAGCTTACAGCCTCCTGAATAACATTTCCAGTCTAGGATGTCTCAGCAGGCAGAAAACAGGGAAAAATTTTATCATCTTGGTTAAGATTTCTCCCATGATAAGGGACATCATTGTTGCTCATATTTTATGCCACAAAAGTAATGCATTTCTTCAAGCGTTATTCTTTCCTTTTCTTTTCTTTTTTTAACAGTTGATATTTGAGGTAATATGTAACATTAACAAACCAACATTTGAATACATATACTGCTGATTATTGCACCATATTTATATTACTTTTCTCAATATTAATTAACTAATAATGTAAAATGTATTGGCATTGCAGTGGAAGAAATATTTATAAATCGCATAACATTTGTTTAAGTTAATAGGCTTAATAGATGATATTAAACTAGCTGACAATTCTAAGTATAGAAATTTGACAAAAACTGATAAAACATTAACATTTAACTTCACAAAGAAATATATTTTTACTCATAATCTTGGGTTATTTAGTAAAATGTAGTCTCAGCTGACTGACTTCTTTAGAAAGTGGGAAGGCATTAGGAACAATTTCATAAGGGTGCCTTCTAGGAGATTATGCAATAGCTACTCCAGTAACTCTGAGTCAAACTATGACTGATATCCTGTGATTTTTTTTTTCTCCATTAAAGTCAGTTACATGGTACTTGTGCCATTCTCCAGGACCTATAGAAATAAGATATAATGCTGCTCGTCAGTTGCTGAAGTTATCTGAATGCTGGCCTCATGCTTCCAACACACCCAGAAAGTTTTCATTTTTCATAAAAAGATCAAGACCTGCCAAAGAAGTATAAATTTGCAGTTGTGGTTACATGGCCTGAATAAAAATGAAAATAGAAATCAGTGCTCTTGAAAATCTGTGGTCTTGATTTTTTCAGGGCGTGTGTGTATCTAAATGTGTAAGGAAATACTACCACACTGAACAGGATATTAAACAGAGATGCATAATAGCCAAGAATTTGGTTTCTAAGAAAAAATGTATGGAATATTAATAAAAAAGGAACATATCTTCATGTAGGTAACATTACTTAGTCAGTCATCCATAATACCAGTAATAAAATATCCAATAAAATATCCAACAAAATATCCTTTGAAGTATCTAGTGCATTGACTAACTTTTCATGGACGAATATAATTTTCCTTTTTTCAAAAAAAAACTAAAGAGAAGTTGTTCCAACTGGGGAATCTTCAGGAGCCAGTCCAAATCCAGTTACCTAAACTGAGCGTCTGATATACCATCCAGAATAGAAATATGGTAAGTAAAGCTGGCCCAGTAGCTAAGATGATAGCTAAGATAGCATTTGGGACTGGGAGTCTAAGTCAAAGTTGCGATGGCTATTTTTATAGTAATAAATTAAACAGGGCCAAGGACTGATTTCCGGCCCTTAAACCAGATGACATAGCTGGGATGCACCCATACTACATGACACAGGGTTTTAAGGCCCTGAAATGCGATAATTATTTTCAATTTGTTGGGGGTGGGGGTGGGGGTGGTGCGTTGTGTTTGGTTAGGGGTGGTTTTGTTTGTTTGTTTTTCTGCCAATTGAAGAAGTTGTTAAAAATGGCTCTAAAATGTATTCCTCTAAACAAACATTGCAGCCAAAGGTAAATTTTCTCCAAGTTCATTTGTCATGGATATGATACAGAATTTCCAGGTTTAGATCTGCATAAAAAAAGGTATTGGAGAAGGTGTGTATTCAAGACTACAAGAGGATGACATGGTTGAAATTGTTTGCAAAGAAGAAGGATTCTCTGACACCTTCTCTAGAGATAACTTCATAGTTGTAGCCAACGTTTGTAACAGTGTAAATTAAGTGGCTTTAAAAAATATCTATTTTAGTTGTAGCTGAAGTTATTAGCTATACACTATGTACAATTACTTCTGCAGTCAACTGTTACTTAGTTCAGAAAAAAGCGGTGTTCAGTGGGGGACAAAAAGAAAATCTTATATAACCTGGTTTTTTGGTTTATTGCATTTACACATTGCTTTGGGAGTCCTCAGGGTAAAAAATACCACATAATTTCATAATGATATACGTTACTACCATCATTATTTGAGGAGATGAAACTACTCTATGAGCAGGGAAAGTATGTTAATAATCTTTCTAATTTATATAATGATTCTTTGTATTATAAATCACTTTTGGTTATTTTATATCTGCTATCCTCTAGCATTTAATCCAGATTCAGGAATATTACTAATCATCTATTGGCATAATATTAAGCATTCAAACTTCTTCCAGTGTATATGAGTTAAAATACTTTCTGCAAGTGTTGTATCCCTAGACTAACTGTACCTGCTATGAGCCTCAAGCACTTCTATGATGTTTATACATTAGTTTAGAGAGTATCCTGTATGCTTAAGAAGGAATCACATCTATTTAATGCAAATATAAAACTCAGAACTGAAGAGATTATTATTTGGAAGTTGGATTCAGTTAAAAGAGCAATAAAAACTGGATGCAGACTTGCAAATAAAAGTTTTAATGATCTTGCAGAGGATTAAATTGTAACCAGTGAAATCATAAACAAAGCCATATTTTTATCTTGCTTAAAGGTAAAATAAACTAAGAGTTTCAGTTACAAGGAAAAAAAAAGCTATATTCTTTTTTTGCTGACACTATCACCCATCAATAGTGTTGACTTCAGTGTATATGAAAAAGCTGGAGGTAACCTTGTAAGGAAGACCTTTAATCATTTTAGGTTTTAGCATAGAAACCAGTGTCCCTTTCTAAAGCTGTATAAATAATAGCGTTTTGGGTTACCCAGATAAAATGAAAAAGAGGAAGAAAACAGTTTCTAGCTTCCCTGTCCTCCTACTCAAAAAAACTGCCCCCAAAACCAACAAAAAAAACCAGAGACTTCAACAAACAAAATTGTATATTTCAAATATTATTGATTTTCTTCCTGGAACAATGATTTTTCAATTTTGTGGTTAAAATTGAATTATAGGTAGATCTATTTACACTCAAAAGGAGAATTCTTTCCACTACAACACAAAACATTTCTGGCTAAAATTAAATACAACTAATCTACCTTTTTTTTTTTTTAAATCTTATTCTGCAATCCCTCCTTAAAATCATAATAAAATTTGTATTTTAAGTATCAGAAAATCATAACATTGTAGAAATTCTTCAACACTGAACACATTTAGTATGTTAATGAGCTCTACCTTTGATGACATTATTGGATATTTTTTACCAGTATTCTGAAACTCCTGTTACTTGGGCAGAACAGATGCATGAAACTGCAATTACCTTTTCATTAAAGGTGTCAAGAGAGATGCTTTTCTTGTGAGGTTTATGGATATCTGCATCCAATCCTTTGCACTGTTCATGCTCACACCACTGGGCTGATGTTTTGCCATTCCCAACCCAATTAGTTAATTTGTCCCATAAATAATAATAGCCATAGATTTTTTTTATTTTTCTCCTGCTGTGAATATCACAATAAAGGTACCAGTGGATAGATACAATTTGTAGTTACTTACACCTGGTAATTGTATCTATCTTTAGCTTATTCTTAAAAACTTAGCATACTTTTACTTTTATTACTTTGGTTTGGAGTGATTTTTGTGATTTGTCACGGTACATTTTTTTGTCATTTTGACAGTCACAATGAAATCTCTTATTTTTGGAGTTTAAAAAAAAAAGGATTTTTTCAGAGTTGCAACAGAGTTTAAGTAATGATAAGCATGTGGTGAAAATAAATATCTGAAAATGTTACAGGTAACCATTACTGAGAAATTCTTTGCCTTTTTTTCTCTTTTTTCCAAAATGTATATGCTGTATTTCTTCGTCCTTTTAACTTTACGTGCTCATTCCTTCTGTCCAGGCTGTCTGGATGAGTCTTCCTTGAGATTCTGTTTGCATTTTATTCACCCACAGGCTATCGCTGAATGATACATGCGCCCTCTTTTCCCCAGTGGCTCTGTAGCAAGTAGGACATCTGCCTCTGTAGCATTTGCCTCCATATTATGCTAAATATCTCTCAGAATGGAGCCATGAATGGGTGTCAAACTGGGATGTCCTGCAAGGCAAACCGAAACCTTGAGAGGCTGCCACTGGCTCGTGCAGAGACTTTGTAATTGAATGTTCTACATCATTTCACCCATTTGCAAAGGCTTACTTGTTACAGTTTACACAGTAATTTAAAATATTGGTGGAGGGTGAGGCATTTGCAAACTGGGCAAAAGGGGCTGCTCGAAACACGTCTTTGTTAGGAAGGTCTAGAGCTTGTGTGAGTGATTACAACGCTGCCCTCCAGCAGGAAGACCAAATTACAGTCGTCTTCTTCAGGCAAAAAACAGCAATATCAATAAGCATAGTGTGTCCAGAGTTCCTTCGCATTAGGGGTAGCACAAACTGTACAGAATATCTGAAATTATGTGAATTTCTGTCAGTGTAGTGGCAAAAAGGTGAAAGATAAGTGAGCATTTAGGTAAGAAACACATGTTCTGTACAATGAGGTAGATATTGATGTCTGGGGTAAGAATCATACAAATAAGATCTCAGATGTTTATAAAAGAAGCTTGGGGATATTACCTTGGTTATAGGGACTTGTGGTTGCTCTGAGTATCCTGTCTTTGGTTATAGGTGATTATAAGCATGGGTAGGTGCTACTATGCCTCAAATCAGATGAGATGATGAAGAGTGACTGCAAAAACAGGTGCAGGATACCTAGAAAGAAGCTGTGGTGCTGTGTGGCACCTCAAGCTTGTATAGGTTGCCAAGACCAAGGTAGAGCAGTGAAAGAGGAAAGCTGAGGGAGAGTGGACTGTATCTCCTAGCTCCGCAGCCACTTTGCCTTCATTGTCCTTCGGTCACTAAAGTGGGCATAGTTGGTGCTGGCACTGTATTTAGTTCTCTTATTCATGCTTTAGATTAGACAAGAAGAGGTGGGAGAAAAGCAAGGACAAGCATGAGGTGTGTGCTGAGGTTTTTGAGTCTACACCGGCTACTAGTGTGGGCTGGCCCTACTAGTTCAGTTTGACAGTGGAGGATGGTAGTTGGCATACTGGGCAGCATAGCCACCATAGTCTCTCTATGGGTATCGATACAGCTCCGGTAGACAAAAGGATTTAAGAGGTCAACGATGATGTTTTCATTATAGTTGGATCCCTTTATGGTCAATGAGAAGAGGGAGACAGAGAGTGTCTTCCAGGTGCTGACCTGGAACCCCAAAATGAGGTTTCCATTTGCATCTCTAGAGATCTTAGGAGCAGACTTATCTCCTAATTTGGGTGTCTGAAGTTGAACCTCATCAAAATCCACCCCTCCTCTTTCTGGTGCCAGTCCTTTTCTACATCCTTAAGTACTCTTGTGATGCCAGAAGCAAGTCTGCCAGTGGTGTCTCTGGGGCTCTGAAAATATTTTTTTCTCCTCCAAATTTCTCTCCCTCTCTCATGCATAAGTTTCTATATTTAATCTTTTTGATATTTAGAGAGTACAGTGGTCAGAATATTAACCCAAAACTGATCTCAGCTGTCATCACATTGGCAAGTTCTGGTGTTCTTAATAGTTTGGAAGGAATCAGTTTTCAATGTTGTCTAAATAATGTGGCTACTTGATTATTTGTATAAGTAGACCCCTGCATGGAGGAAACTTCTTCATCTCTGTTTCACCTCAATCTTCTCTTTTATTGTATATCCTTGTCTGTAATATAAAGGAAGGAAGAGGGCTATAATCCTTGGTAGATCAATGTGAGAAAAGACACAGTCTTTGTACTCACTAGCAAGTCCATTTTAATAATAGATTAGCTAAGAAGCTTGAGGTGGTTTACTTTTTTAGCTGAGAGCTGGCAAATAGTCTTTTCCTCTAACCATACGATTATGCATTTAAGTCATTGTGCCTGTATAAAAGTATGAATGTTAAAGTTCCATATTTCCGGGCCAAGTCTTTGGATCATGTAAATTATTTCATTCCTTTAAGGCCAGTGAACTATTGTTGAGGCACAAAGATTTGGACAAATTATCTAAGAGAAGCATCTAGTGTTGCTATACTTAATTTATGGTATTTCTATAGGTTGTGGTGATTGCACTGTAGCGGGTAGAGAGATCAATGTACCGGTATGTGATTTAGCAATAAGTGTGTAAGAGATGTGGATTTATTTCTCTTCACATCTTTAAAAACTTTGAAATGAATGCTGATTTCAGCATTACTGCTCCATTCAAGGCCTCAAGCAATTACTTTTTAATCAGTATTTGAAGAACTCCTTTTTCACCTTAAGAAACATTTTTATGAATGTGGAAATGTGCATGGTTTCTCCAGGCAATAAAAAGCCATTAGAATGGGGAGTGAGGGGCAATGGGGGGTGGGGTAACAATTTTGACAACTCCAAGGAAACTTAATTTATAGAAACTTAATTTATACAAGCTGATAGGAACTCCTACAGTGATGCTTTACACAGGGAGAAATTTTGCTTGTGAACCAAAATCCCAGACTAATAAAAGAAGTCTGTTAATCAGCCCAGCATTAAAGGTGATATGATCTAATGTAGTCCTGTGGGCACATATATTCCCACATGGAATCCCAAATCAGTTCAGATTTGTATAATACATATACATGTAGTGCATAGATTATGGATTTCTGTAAAATACAACAGTATAAGTCTGTTATGACAGAATGATATATTACAAGATTGAGCTATAAATAATCCCATATTTTGCTTTTCAATTAAAAACAAATTATATGACTTTACCTGTATTTTTCATACTAACACAGGGATTTTCTGTGGTGGATGGGAGATTTAAAATGTTCTAGCCAAAAATAAGATCTGTAGACTATGTAAAACCAAACATCTTCAGTTGCTCAGTAGGATACAGAATTTATCCATTTAATAGAAGAGAACATTACATAAACATAAAAATCAATAAACAACTTGTTAACCTCAGGCACTTGCGGGAAAAAAACAGGAGAAAGATAACCTGTGCACTCTGCTTTGAAACCAAGCAAATCCAAAGTACATTGAACGAAGATGTGAAAAGAACTGTGAGAAATATTATCCTATGAGGCTAAGGTCCTTTAATCTAACATTTTCTTGTTATATTAGTTTACACTTTAATAAAAAGTAATTGTAAAGGATATTTATCAAAAATTAAATATTTTATCTCCAATTTCCTAATATATTAAGTTCTCAAAGTTATTAGACATTAAACATGAGGGTATGTACTTCAGTGTTTTTCATTATGCTTTGTCATTATGCTACATGAAGCTTTGTATTTAATTTGTCACACATTTGTATAATTATTATAATTTTAATTGTTAACAGAGTGATATTTTTCCCTGGGGAAAAGAAAGCCATCTTTTCAAATTCTAGCAGCTTAAGCTAACCAAATCTAAGATAAGATACAAAGCCAACAAAGCTGTCTAGTTTCTTTAACACCAGATAGATTAATTTAAAATTACAACTCTTGAATATGATTATATAATTTGGTAGGATAAATATTTGAGCTTATTTCCTGTGCAGTATGGAAAAGAGCATTTATAGTCATGTATCTCTAAAGTGATACAATCTACAGGCACTGTAGAGAGCTGTATCAAATGTCAGGAAGAATGATTTAAAAAAAAAAAAAAAGGCAAAAGAAAGCCCTAAACATCCTGACTTCACATTATGCAAGATTAGAATAGTGTTGACAGTTTAAAATTTAACTTCAACAATACTAAGACTTTGAGCAGGGAGACTTGTTTTCAAAGCTGTCTTGTTTCCTAGCTGGTCTTCACCTGATGTGTAACCCCTGGTTCCTTCACCATGAAATAGAGAACAACTGTCCAGATCTCCTTTATGAAGTATTGTGAAAGAAAATCTATAATGAAAAGAGCCTTATGAAGGAGTAATGTTTTATAGTAACTCTTAGTTTAAATTCCATTTTCTGTTAGTGCTACCAGAAGTTGAAAGAACCATAACAAAACACGAAGAGGCAAATAAAAGGTCTCGGGGTAGAGAAGAGGACTAGTCAGGAAAAGACTTGAGAATTCTCTTCTCCTTCCCTGACTTAAATCTGTCTATCACCAAATCCAGCTTTGAGATATTTTTGTGCTACAGTTTTCAATGAAGATTGAGAGAGATGACCCTGATGAAGGAGGATTATGGATAGAGTACGACTTCTTATATCTAACTGGTTAGAAGCTCAGTTTTTCTTTTAGTTTGTTGTTTGTTTTTTTTTTCATTTCTGTCTGAATGCTTTTGAATTTAACATGTTTGTTTTAAATAGAAATAAACCATAAAAAAAGTTGTCTTGAACTGAAAATCAGTGATTAAGCTTGCTGGGAGTACATAAAAAGGATTTTATAATTAAAAACAACACTTTTCCAAACAGAAATTTTCAACAGGAAAAGATTTGTAGATTTTGCCTACAAATTCTTATATTCTATATTGAATATTAGGGGGAAGCAGGAGAGTGGCAGTGTGAACTCAGTTAAAATGCTTTGTGCTTTATCCAGTGACCAAAATATCAAATTAATTCTCCCTTTAAGTCATGGTCTGCACTTGCAGAGCAGTCAGCCTTCTCTTTTTTCCTGTGGGCTGGACTCCATGCAGGTTTCATCATTCTATAGTGAACACTCTGAGCGAGTTGTGGGGTGTATTATATAGGACATAGTCTGATTGGTAGCCTGGCCTATAAGGGAACAGATCTGGGAATATGGATCTGAAAACACGTTTTTTGCAAGGCAATATTCTTCTGTAGAAAAAATAAATTTCAACTGAAATAGTTTGATCACTTTAGTGAAATAAAATAAAGCAGTTCAGCTTGAGAAATGTCATTTCAATTGAGTTGTTTTGACTGGAACTGTTTGAAATTTTCTGTTTTGTCATTTTCAAAATTATATTCTTATGAATTTGCATTCTGGTATTTCTATTTTTTTAAATACTTTCCTTTTTCACTCTACTTTTGGGTAGAAATAAACAAGTTCTGAAGTACTATTCCACCAAATGCTTTCAGTCAGTTATCAAAGACTTTTTATTTGATGAACACAAAAGCTTTCTTTGGCAGTTCTACATAAAATAGCAGCTGCCAAGGTACAACAGAAGAGTTGCTCTCAGCATCAATTATTGCCATTAGCACATCTCTCAGAGATCCTACATTTTTTGTGATCTGAGATTCTTCGTCTGTTGCTTTTCAGCAAAGAGAGGTAGCAGATAGCTGTCTATTCTCAAAACTTGCTTTTCCAAGCTCATCTTTGCTGCTCTTTTTATTAAAGCAGTAGAAGAAATTATTTAGAGTTACTCAGGAGGGGATAATAGAAAAAACCCCACATTTTTAATAGTAAACAATATCAAATTGATGCTATTATATGACCTGTTTGCTTCAGCCAAGGGCTGTTTGTTTTTTCCTCATGCAGCTTACCCCTTCACTGAAGTAATGGCAAATCATATTTAGCAAAGAAATTGTGTCAAAATTACTAAAGAAAGCCAACATAGAAATTTGTTTTATTCTCATTTCTTGAGAGTGGCAATATGTAAAACAGAATAAACACTCGTGTTTTTGGAAAGTGCCTTTGGTATCCTGATCTTGAAAAGTCTTACAGTTTCACACATTAAAGTTAGTACATAGAATTCACTGTAAGTAGTATTATCTGTAAAAGCTACTGCTTGATTTGCATGAATTACAATTTGCATATGAAATATGGACCAATGTACAACATAGTTATGGAAGGTGTGAATTTTGAACATCACTGTTAAGTGCAGCCATGTCATCGGGAGTCCTGAGCTATCTCTGTAAGGATATTATTCTAAAAATAGGAGTGGCAGCAGAGGCAAAGGTAGATATATAATACAGGTGGCACAATGTTTCATCCTAGTTATTCAAATCAGAAATATAGCTTGGTTCCTAAACAAATACAGCATCTCTGTACCTTCCCAATGAAGGTACCCTGTCCTTTGTTTTTGATTGCAGGTATATGAAAGGAGTAGCCAAAATAATTAATGGAGAGTAAGAAACATGTTTAATTCTAAACAGGTCTAAACAGAAGAAAGTTTCAGAAAAGAGGTAATTGAGTTGAATCCCATTAGTAATTCAGCTGTGTGCTGTCAGATCCTAGTAGTGAATTCCACCTGCAAAAGTGTCTTTATTCTCAATATTCAACACACTGAGATACTACCAGAGGCTAAAAGCATGAAAACAATCCTATCTTATTCGTGGTAGTGCTGCACTTGCATCTCACGAGTTACATACTGAATGATGAGAGGCTTTTTATCAATCATACAGCAAGTAGAAAATAGCAAAATAATTTTTCATTTTCTTCAAAAGATGGTTTTTCACACACACAGTTCTAGAACTTCAAGTACTTACCCTCACACTTTCATCCAGAAACAGTATCAGCAACAAAGAATGCGTTATCGAAGCAGCCATTCATAATAACAAATCCATTACAAATTTCAAACTACCTACCAAAAAGATCAGACAATAACCATTCAGGATATGACTTGGGCTGGAGAAAAGTGATGAATAGGGGAGGAAGGTATCCTGATTTCAGCTGGGATAGAGTTAATTTTCTTCCTAGTAGCTGCTATAGTGTTGTTTTGGATTTAGGATGGGAATAATGTTGATAACACACTGATGTTTTAGATGTTGCTGAGCAGTGCTTACTCTGTCAGGGATTTTTCAGCTTCTCATACTGCCCTGCCAGTGGGGAGGCTGGAGGTACAGAAGAATCTGGGAGGGGACACAGCCAGGACAGGTGACCCAAGCTGGCCAAAGGGCTATTCCATACCATAGGACATCATTCTGGAAAAAACAAACAAACGGGGGGAGTTGACTGGGGGGCATGGCCACTGCTCGGGAACTGTTTGGGCATCGGTCAGTGGGTGATGAGCAATTGCATTGTGCATCACTTGTTTTGTATATTCTTTTATCATTATTATTATTTTCCCTTCCTTTTCTGTCCTATTAAATTGTCTTTATCTCAACCCACAAGTCTTACCTTTTTTCCGATTCTCTCCCCATCCCACTTGGCGTGGGGGAGGGGGGTGAGTGAACGGCTGTTTGGTGTTTAACTGCCTGCCGGGTTAAACCACAACAGAAGGTAAAACCTTATGCATTTGGCAGGAGATGGAAGAAATCACTCAAGGAAGGATTTTTCATGAATGTGGTTTTCCTTAACCTGTGAGCAAAAGGTGTGAGTAGTATCCTCAAGTGCAAATGGGGTCACTTTAAGGTGGCATACTCTGTCTATACACTTTGGGTTATTTGAGGTTGTCACTAATAAAGACAAAATGCTTTTATCTAAAAAAAATACAGAATCCAGGTAGACTATGAAAATCCCATGCAATTCTTTAGAAAACTTAAGAGTAGTTAGCTTTGTTCCCAGTGTTTTCATGGTCAATCCTATACTTCCCTGCTGCTTCATTAATGGTGTGGTAAACAGGAAAATAGAGGAAAGCTATCTGGTTAGTCATTCTCTGCTTTGGCCTAAACAAAACTCCTCTGCTTTCAAAGTTTTGCAGAGGATGGGAATATAATACCTGTAGAAGCCTTCTATCTTAAAACCAAGATACATCTGCTTAAAATGATAAAATGTCAGAAGGCGTTACTAGCAAGTTCGATTTTTGGTGAATGAGACCTTTAAAAAGAAGTTTACCTAAGTCAAGGTTTTCTTGCCAAAGGATGACAAGGAATTTGTAGCTGCCAATGTATTTTACTTGTGGCATGATATTGAGCTCTAGCAGAGGAAGAATGTTAATTTATATTAAACAACAACAAAACAAAACAAAAATGCAGCAAACCACAAGTCTTTGCAAGAACTGGTTAGATTTGATTAATTTTTTGTTTCTGAAATATAGTAATTTTTTTCTGACATCATTGAAGAGTCAATTCATCAGAGCCAATAATCTATTTTTGTTCTAAAATCCTTCAACATCTACTTTATACTGCATTAATATAGACAGAAATTTAAAACTGAAGATGATTCAAAACGTTCTGGATTTGTTTCTTCATGTAAATCTAGGGATCTGAAACTTTCTTTCTAATATGAGATTGGAAAAAGTTCTTAAACACTCAGTTTTCCCAAAGGCAATATTGTTTCTTACCCATTCTTACTGGTAGCTTTGATAAACTGCATCAGCTGTAATTAACCGCATTGTAAGATTTAGTCTGTCTTGTCTCTGTGATAAATGTGTTACCACCAAGGTTATATCTAACATACCAAACTTTTGGAGGCTGATGGTTAATTTTGCCTGCACATTATTGGATGTTGAGGAAAGCTTGAGTAAAGTCTCTCTTTGTAGAGAAAATAAAATGGGTGTTTTGTAAATGAAGCGTTCTTATAAAGTTTGAGAAATATCTGTACTTGGAAGATGCATTTGCACTACCTGCTGCTGATCCTTTAGGGATAGCTCTAGTGTTCTGATCTGAAGCGCTCAGCACTGTTTTTTCTGAGCTGTCAGAAAAAGTATATAAGAGATGCTTTCTCTTAGAAACACATGGAAATTGAGCTTATCCATTTTCAGTTTAGTCAGCATTTACCCATTTTCACTATTCAGTATCTGGAAATGAAGAGCTGGAATTATGGGGTTCTTTTATTTTAACTTTACAAAATACATGATTTGGCCACTTTTTTATTTATCTTATCAGTGCTCTGTCTACTGGCCATAGATAGAACTAACTTTTTATAGGAAATTGAGAATCTTGAGTGTGTAATTATGTCAGAATTCTACAGTAATAAAGAAACATAATAGTAACATGCGTTTCAAAGGATTATTAATTTGATTCCTTTTTCCTCCCTGTCTCTGTTCTCTCTTTCTTGTTGCTGGAACTCTGATGTTAGTTCTTAGAAAACTCTGAGGTGTGTGCTCTGCTTCTTAGGTGATACTTAAATTTGTGTTTAAAATGTAACACTTCTCCACATAGTCTTGAGCAACTTTAATTTATATCCACACGGCTATCGGTATGATTGCAGTTCCGTGGCACTCTTTTCTGTTCTTTTGTCTCATTCTTCTCCCTCAGCATTTGAATATTTATAGAAAACTGTTGGATATTATTGACATATATTGTGAAATTGAGGATCATCATATCCGTCTTCCATGCAAACTCTTGAAAAGGAAAATTAATTTCTTACAGATTGTGATCCTGCCCTCTCTTGTACAGTTTGGCATGAAATTTCATCACATAGCTTTTCCTGTTCAGCTTGTAACCTGAATATAGATCATCAGATACATAGATTTCTTCATGAGCAAACATTTCTTTTTAACCTAAACTGTACTAAGTGAAAGGTCAGATAAAAGTCACAACAGGATTAAAGAAGAATACGTGTGGCACTGTGTGCAGGTCTAACAGACTGCTGAGAGAAGCAAGTGGCTTTCATGGTATCCTGGCAACTACATCCAGTGGATCAAGTGGGTTGTCAGTCAAATATTGGAAGGTTTATAATTTGATTTTAAAAAAATATGTATTCTGAAGGCTATCAAAAGATTTTCATGAGGGGATCAAGAAGCTATATTATTTAAAATTCATAGTAGTACTCGGTATATCCTTTTTTCCTGTGTTTCTCTTGCCTGTTCTAACAGGAATATAATTACCATCCTAAAAGACAGAAGAAAACATAAAATGTTTGTTTTTTTCTTTTTTTCCACATTAATTTGCATTTTGGGTTTGCATCTATTTAGGCTGTTGGTTGAATTACTACTTGTAGCTGACTTTATTTGAACAATAATTTCATAAGATTAGAGCAAAACCAACAGTTTAAAAGCACACTCTAAATATTTACAGGTAGAGTTTTAAGAACATTTGTACAATTTATAACACTATTGCTTGACTACACTCAGACTTTTTACAGAAATTAGCTGAAAATTATTTTGAGATATATATTTTGGTATTTGAGTGTGTATATAAAATAAACAACTACTAATATGCGTATAAATTTGTTAAACATATAATGTACCAAGAGTGTAATTTTCAGGCCTTCTGGGTAGCTACCTCTCATTACTTTAGTTGAGGGTTTTTTGTGCTTCCTAATTCTTAACATCAAGCAGCAGGTTAGAGGAAGAAAGAGAATTTTCCTGACACCTCCTTAGGACAATCCCATTTCAAACTTAAGCCAGCAGTATTATGTGCTCTTCACAGTCACTGTTTCTCTGTGGAAAAAGTATGATGAACAATTTACAATACATAGTGCTTTAAAAAGTATCAAATATGCTTGAATATGGAAAGTATACAATTAGGTTGGAAGAACATCCATGTGTTTGAACATGGACAAAGTAAGCTACCCTCCTGTCATGCATTGGTTTTTATATACAGCTATACTTCTAGGGGTTTCCTTGCTTCTCTTTGTGTGGAATGATGAATGTATTAGGCTCCAAGACACCAACAAAAGAAAGTAATTTCAAGCTATAATGGTTTCTAGGAATTGACAGAAAAACAATCCAAACCAAACAAAAAAAACCCAGCTAAACTATTATAACTCTCCCTCCTACTTCCTGTGGAAATACTGCTGTGATGGAGAATCCAACATGCTTTTCCACCTTGTGATGCTTTGAACAGAGGTGTTCTACTGCATGAGGAAATCTGTCCTCTTGAGGAAAATAATGACTTAAAGAAGCATGTTCTGCTTTTTGTTAGAAGGAATGGCTTTCAATGTCTTAAAGCCTTATTTTCAGCTTATAGCTTTGTTTTCATTACTGCTCAAAATTGGCAGATTGGAAGAAGGTAAACAGAAATTGATTAGTTTTACAACAAATATATATTTAAACTCTAGCTGGAAGAAAACCGCTAGTGACTAGATCCTTCATTTCAAGAAATGGATGCACATATTAAACACACAACACTTCTATAGGTGCATTTCTGTGAGACATAGTTATTCAACTAGCTATCAATGGATTTAAAACTATGCTTTCTTTTGGGTGAGTGCATAGAAGAACTTACATTCTAGAGTAAACCAGATGCAGAATTCCCCAGAGGTGTGAAGAGGGTGAGCATCTTCACAGATTTCCGTTGCTTTTTCCGTCCATTTGTTCCATCAGACAAATTGTACTAACGTTTGTTGGTTTGTTGTGCGTGCTATTTGGGTAGTAGTGGTAAGAGTTCACTGCGTTGATCATAGATAATCAGTTGTGCCAAAGCATTTGTTTCAGAAGCCTGCATTATATTTCCATCTCACTTCATGAACTGGATTAAAATGTTGCGTTTTGCCTAGGGTAAGGAGTGTTGCTACTGAAGGTAACGTGGAAGCTGTTCCAGGTTTGCTGGTATCAAGCATATGCTGATCAACAGTACTAAAGATAAGTTGCAGAGAGAGAAAATACAGGAATTTTATTTCAGTTGAATTGTATCCACATCTAATTCAGTACTGCAAAGGGGAGATACTCTATTTTTTTGTTTCTAATTATTTCATTTTCTGAAGTAAATGTGCCATTTCAGCAGGTTTCCTTTAGACACTTCTGTATGCAGTTTTACCATTTTCAGAATGAATAGATTCTTTGCCTACATGTTAGTTGTAGATTATTGTCCTTATACCATGTCCATCTAAGCTAATATTTTGACCACCTACTTAGTAGTCCAACTGATTTCTGAAATGATACAGAAATATCCTTAATGCCAAACACAGAAAAGATTAATGCACGATCATTGATCTTGATCCAAATTATTCTCAGAAATGTAGTGCAAACACAAATTTCTGAATCTTTCGATGCAATGACTCAGACTTTACTTAATCATTCTGTTATTTACCCATAAACTGGAAGAGAGTCCAACTCAATTTAAAAAAGATACATTGGCTTTACTATACTAGCAATGACAAAATGCTGACCATAAGCATGTTTAAAGAAAACTAGGCCTTTTGTTCATGAACTGGCAGTTCTGCAACCCCACTTCAAGCATCAGCCCAGGTTAGTAGATTTTAATCTCGCTCTTCCACTTCCACTCCCCTGACTCATCCTACTAGCTTTCTGTAAAAGGAATCCGTAGAAACTCGTGCAAAATGGTATCTGCTGCCCAGCTGAGCGCTTGGCAATGTAACTCAGCTATATTCATTCCCTGCTTTCAGAAGCAGCTTTGCCTTTCCTGATACTCAAGGTCAGAAATCTTATTTCAGGAGCCATCTCTCTGTTATCTGTTTATGGAGACATGTCCATATGTGGCATCCAGTAGTCACCAAGGATTATTTTGGAATGGTCTTTAGTGCTAGTATTTTTAAAAAATATATTTAAAATATGTATATTAGCATTAATGAGCAGGCAGTGGATTTTGAGATATGAAGGGCTGCCTGTGCAAAGAGGTATCCCACCCAAACAGGCAAAGTTGTTACAGAGCTCAATCTAATTCAATTTTCCTTATGGGATTTTTATCAGTATTTCTCTTGTAGCGTGCTGGTTAGTAACATCAGGAAATACATAAGAGAAGGTAGTAAAAAGGGAGTGGAAAAGAGCCCAGCACTGTAAAATGTTTTTAAGCTATTTTCTTTTGTACATGGAAGGTCTTATTAAAAAAAAGAAAAATACATTTAAAAAATTGGTATTTCCCTTGATTATGATTCTGGGTTTTTTTTCTGCCTATGTTCACCTCTTTTCTTTTATGACACAGCAGTAGATAAAACAATGAAGGTAAAGCAATATACTGCTGGCTTGGAAATCTAAGCTGGTAACTTAGAGGTAGCTGATTTTGAAACTTTTTGTCTCTTTCTTTAAAAAAAGTGTTTTTTACATCACAAGCCATTTTTTTCCTGCTTTTATTCAGAACCAGAAATGAGATAAAAGTCAGTGACTCAACTTGCTTAAAAAAATAATTTCCAAAGACACATACAAAATGAGCAACAAAAGGCAAGACAAGGAATGAATGCCATATCGTAGTGTCAAAACACTGAGATGGATTCTGCCATATTTCTGTTATCTTTCCTTTTTATAAATACTTAATAAATATGAGTCAACTGAGTTCCATGTATGCTTTTATTGTTATCCTTCTTTTACTTACTTAGGATTAAATTATGTGTGTGCAACTTTTTAGGTGGAATAGAAGTTGATGAAAAATATAAATTAAAGCAAATCTGAGTGAGGAAGGAAAATAGTTGAAAATGGTATCCCTGAGTCCAAAGAGCAACTTTCCCAAAGTTGCTGATAAGAATAAGACCAGGTTCCCTGTGTTTTGGTTCCACGTCCTGTTCTTACCATCAGCCTTACCTGTTTTTTTCTTTTGTGGATGGAAGGATTCTAAATGCATCTCTTGGATGGAAGAATATACATGCAGAGAGAGATGTCTCATTCACACAGATCAGAAACTGGGTATTTCTGTAGAATTTTTTAGCACTATTTTACCCTAGGTAACCATGCATAATTAATTGCAGCTGTTTTAGATATACATAGTTTCATTGGTCCCAGTGGAGGCTTCCCAGCTGATACACAGTTAGACGAAAGATAGGATCTGCCCCACTGTGCTAATGGCAGTCACTGTTTTTCCTCTGACAATTGTGTGGCTGTGAAACATAGGCTGAAAGTCACAGATCAGAAATGTATGTGCATGGGCACAGTTTTGTTTCAGGTTCTTTGTATGAAGGGCTTCCCAACCTTGAGTAGCCACTGTGACTTGTGGCTTTCAATCCAGGTCTTAAGAAACTATGCTGACTAAGTCCACCTGGTAAAAAAGTATGCCAAAGTCTGGAGATGAGATCCTTCATTTCATTTCATGTGAACAAATTTTAGTGGATGCTTCTAAACATTCTGTTATCTCTGCTTCTTAGGAGATGTCTGGAAAGCTTAAGGTGCTCTCATAGTCACAGAGCAATTTTTACTGATAAATCCAAAATAAATCAAAATTTTGTTTTCAGACTAATTCCTGAAATTCCACAGGTTAGAAAACAGAATTATAACACTCGGAGTGCTTTGACATAAAAAGATGTGTAAGTACTTAGTGTTGCTGTAGTAGCTGTTCAAACATCTGTATGCTGACTCATCGGTGTGTCTCTAGAAGTAAGAAAATAATTCCATTTCTGTGGCCTATTCATTCTTATCTGTTTGGAAACAGCCAGCAAAAGTAACAGCTGTGATTATATAGACAGGTCTCTGCTAGGACTTCACCTGAAATCATCAGTTTTTCATATATAGCCATGCACAGCTGTTGGATTTTCTAGTTACTATTAGCTTGGCATAAATTTGAGTCAATGACTGGGGAGGTCAAAATGTATATACCGAATTGTTGGTACTCTAAGCCATTCAATTGCCTGGCACTGGATTTTGGGAGTTTTTGTACTTATTTGGAGAGGGAGGAAGAATAACAATCTGAACAGTCAGAGGTTTCATCTACTGCTGTTGTATGTATAGATGTCAAAGAGAGAAAAGGCTACTTTAATCATATCCTGTCAGTTTAAATGTAGGGCTTTTTATTTCCTATTTTTCTGAGAATATATATACAGTACTGTACCACACAATCACGTAAGTACCAGACAGGAAAACCTGCAGAAAACTGTTGCCAGAGTCTAGATTTTGAGCAAATAGCCTAGCAAGACATTTTCATTTTCAAAAGTCAAACCTGCCATTATATTTATGGCTTTGTTTAGATTCTTTTTTTCTTTTTGTGAATCTCCATCTAGAGTTTACAAAGAAAATAGACCTGCTGTGATGTGAACCCCAAAGGAAAGATATGCTGCCTCTGTAATATACTGAAATGTCAAGAAATCATTTATTGAGCCACTGGTGCCTTTAGAGGCTGGTTATAATTTGCTTTGCTGTCTGATAATGTGTGTGTTTGTAGATCAATTATCTCAAGAGCTCTTTGGAGCCATAAGGTCATCTTTCGCATATTTGTCAGATACTTCTCTGCAGAGATGCCAAGTAGCACATTTTTCTTCCAAACCTTAATAGATCATCCCTCAAAGCAAGTGAAGAAAGGAATTATCTGGTGATGGAAAGACTCTCAATGATGTAGCTTTGCCATACTTTTAATATGTTTGTATAGATACATATAACCAGCAAATTATAGGAAAGAGTTTTACCTAAAAAAGTAGCCTGTGGCCTCTTTCAGATTGGTGATTAGTAATTCACTTGTGAGGACCTTTACTCAAATACCAGTGTTTTAATCTTGACTGCATCCAGCTGGATGGAAAAGTCTTATGACACGAGCATCATTTCTCTCTGTGGTCCAGGAATTAATAGCCCTTCTGGGAGGAGTCTAGTCTTTAATGTTGGGAACAGGACTTGTGAACACCAGCATTGCTTGCTTTCCTTTTGGGACTGTAGCGCTGTAATGCATTTTTATGAGTTGAGGAGCTGGAAGGGAGAAAAGGAGTTGAACTCACAGTATGTCAAACAGATGAAGTTATTAAATTCAAAATCAAATAGTAATAATTATTTAATAGCACCTTTACTGGAAAATTTTAAGGCACCTTGCAAACATTAATTGTGAGACAAAAGTGCATAAGGGATAGTTAAATTATAGGTGATTAACTTAGGTACAGAAAGCTAAAGTGATATGATAATATTTGATCTTGATAGTAGAATTTCTATTGAGAACAGTCCTAAAAATCAGCTCTAGTTTACACCAGTTTTACACTAATGTATAAATTTGCATAAGTGAGCATTGGATTGCTTCTGATGTGTATAATATTGTGTGACTGATACTCTGATACAATTCATCCTTGATTCACTGGTGGTCTGAAGGGTGACCTGTCACCCTTGTCACTGCCACCCATGTCACTGCCATGTTGACATGTTAATTGTCACCCTGAAAATGGAGTTCACAAAGCTTATGGGTTCAATGCAAGAGGGCGTGGGGCAGATTAAGCATGGGAGAAAGGGCACGTGAATAACAAGTGAGCATGGAAATGGCAAGGGGGTATCTCAGCCAATGCCTACATCGGCAGGTAGGGCTGGCCAAGATGAATGGGATGAGAAAGCAAACCAGCTGGTGCTGAGACCTTGGGCTCAGCACTCTCTGTGTTTTCAGGACTTTTATTTTGGACTGTCTCTAGACTGACTTCATGGAGCAACTGATCATTATTGGTGGGGCATCTTTCACTGTAGCTCAATCTGAGAGTGATTAAGTTTGTGTACTGCAAGACCATGCTGCAATGTAAGTGGGACAATCCTGGGGTTCACTTGAAAAGCAACATCTGATCTGAACTGAAATGCAGATGTAGACCTGCCCTAAAAGCAGGAGAATTGGAAATGCTGAAGGAAGAGGTGTGCCTGAAGTTGTGCCTGTCCTTTACTTTCATGACTTTTGCTGCATTGTGTCAGGAACCTGCATGCCAATTAAAATCCTCTCTTTAAGGTGAACACAGATTCAGTTTTTCTTTTAGCACTGGAAGGGGAGGGGTAGATAATTCCTGTTAATATACTGGCTAATGGACTTGCCTAAGAAATGGAAAACCTTTTTCTATTTTCTTTTTCATTTCCTTTTTTTTATTTCTCTTGCCTTTCTGAATCTGAGGCTGTTTAAAAACGTGACTAACAGCTCTAATGAAAGGGCTTTCAGTGCCCACCCTATTTCCCACGTGAGCCTGAGGCTTGTGTGGTCATTACTTGAACAGAACTGTGACATCAGGCAGCCAACAATGTGAGACTGATGGTGCCAGATAAAGAGCAAACTAACAAAATCCTAAGTAACTTGGTCATTAGGACTCTCTCTTGTGAAGGAAAAGCCATGTGTTTTGCCCTGCTGTAAGTAATATTTATACATTTTAACCAGGGGCTTGAGGACAAGGGAAGGAAAAGTATGGTAAAATCGATCTATATTCAAATTATATATTTGCTGCCTCTGATATTTAGTTTTAGTGGGAACTTCACTTGTGAAGTTCTTTTTTATTACCTGCTTGAATTTAAACCTTGAAATCTTCATGGAGTGTATGTGTAAAATAAAAAGATAAGGAAAAACAGAATTAAGAAAAAAGATTATGTAATAGTAATTCATGTAATCTGAAAACATACAGAACATACTAATCAAATTTACATGGTACATAATTGCAGATTGGATTCAAAGTTTCTTATTCCTGAAAGATTTTAGAGCCAAGTCTTCTAAATATCTTCAGGAGAGTGGAGGGGCAGAACCAGAAAAAAAACCAAAACAGATTATTTGTGGTACAAGATTTCTGGTTATAGAAAGCTAACTTTGGAGCTGCCAGCTTCAGCCCTTTCACAGTTTGTCTAATGTATATTTATGGAGGCCACCGAGGGAAAAACAATATCTGGTTTTGGATCTTCAAAGCCTGATGCAGCTAAGAGCTAATTTGCTTTGAGGTCCCTTGGTGTGTCGAATTAAATTTATCAAAAGCAAATTAATATGAAATAATAAAGTCATTATTAAAGTGGAAGTAAAAATAAATGATTGAAACATACCAACAGAGGAAAATAAAGCAGATGACTTCTGAAGTTTGTGGGATAATTCCCATTTTAATTACATTAATCATAATTGTTATTAGACTGGTGATGGAAGAGTATTTTCTGTTTTGTAGCAGTAGGTAAGGTTAGAGAATGGAAGTATATGGAAATGATGTCATGCAATCCAAATGAAGGTCATACGAAGTGACTTATTTGTAGAACTAATAGTTCAATGTACCTAGGAAAGTATCTTCAATGTGTATTTGTAAGCTTTATAAATATAATGCAAGTAACCCCAAATTTTCTTTTTTTTTTTACTGCATGTTTGTTTCTTCTGTTTTTTTCTTTAAGACTTTTGATTATGATTACATGCCATTTATGTATGTTTTCCATGAATTTTTGAGTCCCGAGAGTTCACATGCTCAGAAAAAATACGTGCAGTCAATCTCTGAACAGTATCTTTTCTAGAATACTTGCATTCATCTTACATGAAGCGGAGACAATGCTTAAGAAGTTTTGATCAGGACACTTAGCTAGATTTCTGGGAACAGAAATCCTAATCCTACAGTTGTCCTCCTTTTGGAGATGAGCCTGATCACAAATTCCAAACATGGTTTGAAGACTAAATCCTTGAAGATAAATATTTGTGTTCAGTGGATCGATTAGTCATTGTTAAGTTCATCAAATATTTCTGAATATAAACTCATGATCTGGGACAAAAACACCTCAGTTTGCACAAGGATTAATGACTAGATCAAAACCTAGTCAGTATTAGTAATTTTCTTAACATTGAGAACTAGGAAGTCCCCAGCTGGCAAAGTTGTACACAGGTGCTGACCTCTATGCAGTGGGAGTAATGCCCAGTTGTAATCAATGGGATTTGCTGAATGTATGAAGTCTGTCAATGTGTCTTAGACTTATGTCTGATTCTTAAAAGTCCTTCCCAGACTTTCTTTCATGGATAGAACTGCCTTTGCCACTAAAGCAAAGAAGCACGATCAGAGATTTTGATTTATGACAAATTAAGTTCATAGTTCAATGTCTTCATGCTTATCTCCTATAACGTCACCCGAAGTCTGTGTCAGAGAAAATTTGTAGCTGAAAAAAGGTGTAAACAAATTCCACTTGAGAATGCAAACAAGTGCAGGAAAATGGTGGTTTTCTACAGACCGATGAGGGAATTTTAAATTGGGATGTTAAATCAAAATTGCAGTTTAAAGTCTCTTTGGGATCCTATTCACAGTGATGAGAAACATTAGGAACCAAGGCGTTAGGAAGAATGGCCACCATGAGCACATGAAAGCAACAATCTGAAAAGTTCACCATGAGAATACTGCTGAATTTTTGGGTTGGTTTTTTTTTTGGTTGAACCCTTGCTAGGTTTTCTAGGTTGCTAGTGCACATACGTACTAAGAATGCTCAGCTTTTAACAGAAATAAAAAAAAAACCCAAACATTTATAATAAGGAAAATTTAGTTGTCAAGTTGTTTGTGACTTTTTTGGTGTATTTGTTCATTTTTTCTTCTTACTAAAATGTTTCTTTTAATTCTTTTGAAATTCTATCTTGTGCCTTGATGTTTTCTACTCATAAAAGTGAGTAATGTAATCCCAGTGTTGTTTGGAAAATCACTGAATATTCTGTAGATTAGCAATGAAACAGAAATAAGATGTCTTCAATTGAAATGCCAAACCAGTATTGTAATGAGTCACAGCTGAGTTATGCAATTTTTTCTTTCTATGTGTGTAATGGGCCATCATCCCTGCCTTTTTGTGCGATCTTTTGTATAACATCCACCTCAAAGAGCAAATTGATAAATATGCATTTTATTTTTAAAATAAATAATAAGGCATGTAGTTAATTAAAGTTATATGAAATTTTAATGTTGTCTACATTCTTTTATCAGAATTGATATCTTTGCCCTCTTTATCCTTCCTGAGGGGGACTTTTTTAGTATAAAACAAAAATACTGCTTGTTGCTTTTTCTCATGCTGATCATGAATTCAGTAGGGATCAGCTCTGCCAGTAAAGGCTGCATATTTATGCTATTGATTTGTGAGGGAAGGAAGCTGAGGGCTTTTTGTATTGTGCTATAAAATTAATAAATAATGATTCATTAGGACAGCATCCTGCAGCTCGTGGGTGAGCAGTAATTTGGTACAAGGGTTGTATTGCTCTTCTAAATGTGCCTGGGATACCACAACAAGGGGACACTGCTGTTGCAGTTTCTCTGAGCACAGTCCTAAGCTCTGTCCTCTACGATTTGCCCTCTTCCAAGGTGGGGAGGTGGAGCAGCAGGAAGCAGGCAGCGCGTCTTCTCTGCCTTCTCTCTGGGGACATTTCTCCCTCCAGCAAAATGGTGAGAAGATCTGTGTGTAGGTGTGCTGGGAATCCCCAGGTGCCAGGAGAGGACTGAGGTCCCATTATCTTCGTTTGCTAAGATATAATCTTTGCCATGTGGTTTTTGTCACAGGTAAAATGCACTGGAGACCACCAATCTGATTCTGCTTTGGAGTATGAAGTTAAGAAGAAAAAGGACCCAACAGTTTCCAGCCCCTAGCAGAACCACTGGTCCCTTTTCCAAATTATCTGATAGTGCTATAATTGCTATTGGTACTCTGAAACGTTTTACTTCTTTTGGGAGTTTGGCTCTTTTAAATGTTTGGCACTGATTGTGCCCATCCTTAATATAGCCCTGATTCAGTCCTTCCTTAGGCAGAATTCAGTTAACATAGAGTGTAAAAATCTGAGCTTCAGGAACACAACTGAGAAGTACTCAGCAGGCATTATAAAATACGCTGAAGTTGGAAGAACATTTACAGTATGCTTTAAATTTGGCTGTACTGGGAATATATATTTTGACTCATTTTTGAACCATCAGAGCATTTGCCAACATTGCCACCCAATGTGGTCTTGCAGAGTGTCATGTGGTAGTTTCACTCATTTCAGCAATTACTAGCTCTTTAAATTCACAAACAGTAAATAAATTGGAGCACGTGAGTGGTGACAAAGTTGCATAACATAAACATGAGAGGACTGATATGCCCAGGGTGGTTTGTATTAGCAGAGATTCGCTATTTCACAGAGATTTGCTATTTCGCATGACTGACAGATCTTCAAGATCACAATGTGCAAACCACATTGGCAGGACAGCAGGGAGACCTGTATGTGAAGGACAGTACCAGCTATGGACTTAATAGCCTTAGGGACTCCAATGCTTTTAATTCCGTGAGAAAAATTTAAATGCATAGTGTCTGGTGTCAGCCTTTACATGTGATATGCCCGAGGGTGCTGGCCTTGTGGTGGACCAGAATTAAAGTTAAAGAATGAATGAATAGAAGGAAAATGTAGCAGCATACAGTAGGTATGCATACATCAATATTAATAACAACACTGTCATTCGTTATGATTGGCAGGTTCCTTGTTTAAAGGACCAACTGATACCTCTGATACCTGACCTGTTTGAGTGAAATTTAATTTCTCTCAATAATATTTTTCTCTAGTCCACTTCTAGACTATAAACTGATAGCTTACATACTTCTGAATCTCAGTGCAATTCATCCGTGGTAATTAATCCTTGCTAGTGACTTTGGAGGATAAACGGGAGAATGAATAACAGCATTACTAGAACAGTATATTACTACAGAATAAACAGAGCAGAAGGAGGGAGACAGATTGTCTTTGTGGTGCAACAATGGTCAAATATTTACATTTCCTGCAGCAAAGCGTAGTGCAGAGGAGTAATCTTCTCAGCATGAGGGCTGAGGTTAGAAGCTTGATCTTTTAAGTGTAATTGAGAGACTACCACTGATGTAAAAGGGTGATCACCTTCACCTTTTCTGTTTTATTCATTAAAAAATTTGTTTCTGTTTTATTCATAAAAAATTCCTGTCAGGACCTGCAGGTTGACAAGAATCTGATTCTTGTGGCAAGCTGGCAATCTGGAGAGTAGACAGGAACTTCACTGAAGCTCTGGAGGCTTCTCTGAATGAGAAAAATGAGCTTTACATGGTAGTAGATTTAACTATGCCGATGAAGCATTAATGGAAAAGAAACTTTGAGAAAATGGACCACAGAATCTCAGGTATTGGTACAGGTAAACTAAATTTGACATGAAAAGGACTAGGAACAAAAATATAAATCATAAAGGAAGGAAGGCACCAAATTATATAAATGTATTTCACAGCTCCTCTCTTTCAAACTGTTATCTTCTAACTACACGATATCCTACATTACGATTTTGCTTTTTCTCTTTTTTGGAACTTTTTGCTAACTCATGCCTTTCCCCAGATGTGGGGTTTTTTTGCCTTTTTTGTCTGCTGTGTTTTCAGCTGGGACTTTTGTAAACAGTTCTATGAACTGTCTGCAGTGACCCAAAGGATGATACGTGTAGAATCCATTCGATGTGGAGAAAAAGATTTTATAGTTTCTACTTTCAATTCATAATGTCCTGCGAGACTAGTGCTGACAGTGTCCAAAACCTTAACTGCAAGTTACACCAGAAATCTGAGACAACTTTTCACCCTTGTAAGAGACATCAGCTAAGAGTGCTGTCAATATGTGGTGGGCTCCTGGAGAAATCTCACAAGTCAGAGGGAAATTTTGCCCAGACCTGGCTGAATATGTTGCTTTCATGACTTATATTCACAATCTGGTAGCAAACATCTTGATGACTTCTTGTTATTTCTTTGAGAATAAGAACATTTCTGCTTTTGCTGTGAGTGTGTTTATCTTTGGGGAGCTCCACCAGAAAGATATCGTCTCCCCATTCGCTCAGTCTGCAACGTTTGCCTTTACCCTTGTAAGGGACTTGGAAATCCGGTAGCGATGATGATAAGGGACAGAGCGTACTAATGCACAAACACATTCAGCTGCTCTCAGCAGTAAATGTCTTGTCAATACCAGGAATAAGTAATGTGCTAAAGATTTACTGTCAGGTGGCCGTCTTGACCACAGCAGGGTGGAAACTTGCAGCAGGCAGATGGCCTTACATACTTAGGTCGCCCGTGTTTACTTTGATGAATGTGTGTAGTATCCTTGGTCTGTATTATTACACTGAATTGAGGGGATGCTGTAGTACCTGATAAAGCCGGAAAAAATGTTTTTCACCATTAACAGAGAAAATAACAGTCAAATGATTGGACATAGGAGGCATCAGCACTATTATTTTCAGTTTTTTCTCAAGTTTCTTGCAGAGTACCCTGCATTGAACTGAAAAGCTTCTGGTTATGCTGTTTGCAGTAGAAAAAAATTGACTGAACAGAGTGGTTGTCCCATGGTTATTGTGCTCTTATATTTATTTTTATTAATTAAAATTTATGTCATTAATTTTGGGTTTGTGCAGTTATTAATTTATTTTTCTTCAAAGAGAAATGACATTGGTTTTCTTACATGATGCTTTTGGACAACTTTTAAAAACACTGGGAGAAAACATGCTTGTCTTTTACAGCCACCCTTTTGGTTGTTAAGAATAATACCAGTTTGTCTGGTATCTGAAATTTGCCTATTTTAAAGTGCACTAACAGAGGCTGCAAGTTGGTAATAGGCTGTGAGAATTCAGTGCTGCAAGTTCTCACAGTTTTGTGTGTTTATGTGTGTAAACACTAATTCCTTTCACAGAAAGAACTTTTATGTTTATCTTATTTTTTTAAATCCTGAGTAAGTACAGAAATATGGAAGACTTCCTCTGCCACCCCTAAGTAAATGCCTTTGTAAATCCATGCTGACTACTCCCAGTCACTTCCTTGTCCTTCTTGTGTTTGGAAATGCTTTCTAAGATTAGTTGCTCCATCACCTTCCCAGGGATTGAGGGGAGGCTGACCCGCCTGTAGCTGCCTGGATCTTCCTTCTTCCACTTAACATGTTTATGCAATGTAAACTTTTCCATTAATTGAAAATACGCCTTTATGCCAGTTACTGTTTTGTCATTCAGAATATTGGGGGCTAATTCTTCACTTTACTCAGAAAAGTGTCTAAATAAAAGTTCATAAATGTAAATCTCCATTCCCTTCCCCTTTGCATTACAGTGTTTTCAGGCAATGGAACAGCCGCTCTGCGAGGCATCTTCTGGGTAGTCACATTAGTGTCCTGGGTTGTAAAGTGCCTCCAAGCTGCCCTGAGCAGCAACAAGTTTTTCTGAAAGCTCTAAAGCAATGTGGTGCGCCAAGGGACAGTTTTAATAATTCTTTCTAATTGATATATGGTTATGTGAGTTCCTATGTCCTTTTAGATAACTATGCCTCCTCTGCATTTCTGACCTAGATCTGTCACTATTTTAATAATGAATTCCATTTCAGTGGTTGCTCCTGGGCACAAGGTGCACGTAAAGAAAATCCTGTAACCCAAATTAACCAATTTTCACATTTTAATCATATGTGCATTTCACAAACCACTTTTCCAAACCTAGTCTTCTCTTCAATTGGAAGGGTTCTGCAAATTTTGGATGAAGGTCTTTTGGACTAAGTGTAAAATCCAGACAAAAATTAGTGTGGTCATTTAAAAATGTTTATTCTGATTTTACAAATTAATGACTAAGATTGCTCATGTTAAAAACATGAAAAGCATGCATACTCTTGGTGTTTTGGGGTCAAAATCTGGTTATACTTCAGTGTATGTGTATTTCAGTTCCTCCTCTTTCTTAGGTACTTTATAGCAAGATGATGTGTATCCCAGCTGTTGACCTGCCCTTGATTAATTGGATTCTACTAAGGGTTTTAAAAGAGGTCTAACATCCATCTGCTTACACAGATGGAAGAGCCTGACTTCAGAACTGTGGAAGCAATCTTCAAGTATTGTTTTATCTCAGAACATTTAAGTATATTTTTAAAGATTTTTAAAAATCTTTAAAATTTTTAAAGATTTTAAAAAATATCTTTCCAATTTTGTAAATGAATGAACAAGTGAGAGAGACGTGCTTTTTGGTAAATAGCAAGGGTACCATATGCCTTTTCTGGCAGCATGAAGCAAAATACAGGCCGTTATTCTTGACCACCATGCATTTCCATCATTAATTACAAATACAACTCATGCTGTTATTTGCACAGCATACTACTTGCCAGCTACATTCTAGATATGGTACATGTAATCTTGATAGCAAATGTGCTGGGAATAGTGTCATGTCACTCTTCTTCACTAAAATGTGACAAGTTCTGGAGTTTGACTTAAAGTGTTTTTTTCTGAAATAAAAAGTGATTCTCTTGTCCCCTTTTCCATATGAACTTTTTGAAAAAAATGTATTTTATAGACATTATAAATATAACTATCACTGGAATACAAAAAGCTAGTAGTGCTGGGTCAATCATCTTGTGGTGTGTGGAAAACTTTTATAGTGCCAGCTGGTTTGGTTTTTATTCAATTGAGATGGTTCAACTAGTTGAAATGTTGGCTGCATTCAGCTGCAAGATAAGAGAAATCCTCTTTCCATCAGCCTTCCCACAAAGACACAAATAATCAATAGCAGCAATAGATGATTAAATTAAATACACTGCAACACAGTGTAGTTGCATTAAAAATGATGAAAACTGATGCTGGCCTTTTGCAGGGATTCAGAGTAGAAGAAAAGAAGGAGTTAATTTAGAGCAGACAAGAAAGGAGACATCCTTCTTCCTATTTTTTAACTGGTTGTTGTAAGATAATACATGCCTGTATTCCAAAAGGAACGGGAGACAAGCAGATATATTTTGTTCCTTTCTTAGTAGAAGATATAGGAAAATGAAATTAATACCTTATTCTTAAAGTTTGTTTGCAAAGGACTTGGAAAACCAGTAAATGAAACTTAAATTTCTTGTTTTCTTTCTGAACATTGCTATGATTGCAATAGCAGCCAGAGCTGAGGAGAGCTTAATCTCTGAGAAACCAGGTAATGCTCTTAGCTAAATAGCCACTCTGAAGGTGTGGAGAAATAAATGTGAAGCAGGTTTTTCCCTTTCTATTTTATGGCCGCACATAAAAATTCTTAGTTTCTGGATTTCCACATTCCTCCCATTTCCTATATTCCTCAGCATGATTGATGCATTTTTTGTCTTCTAGACAATTTTGGACTTAAAATGTGCAAGGGAGGAAGAGGTGTAGCCCCTGCAAAGGCAGAGGAGGTCTCAGAGCCAGTGTACTCAGGTGGCTTTCATCACTGCTCCTGCTAGCACAGTGATTGCCAACAGGCACACCTGGAGAGGACATATCCCTCACTTAAGCAGGGTAGTAAAAATAGAGGGGAAGTTTAGGAGAGGAAGGATTGTGTCCTTGAGTTTCTCTCTATGGGGAAAAAACCCCAACCAAATCTGATGGTGATATCCTATGCTGTAGCCAGAAGATTAGAGAGCAAGAGGAACTCGGGTATTTGGAGCTTGAGGCCATGGTGCTTTCTCATTTTTTCCTGGTATGGAGCTGCAGGGCTGTGCTGCTGTGCATGCTGCTCTGACTCCTAAGGATCCTAAGGAACAAGGATCCTCTCACTCTGGAAAGGGAAATGAAAGTATGATATTGGTCAGTATTGTTGAGGGAATGTTTTTAACTTGGAAGGTAGAAAGGCCGTTGATGCCTTTGTTAAATCCTGCTCTGGTAGCAGGACCAAAGTCTCATGTGAGTCTAAGTGTTTCAACCTTAAATCCCATGACTATACAAGTATATTAAGTGCAAGAAATCCCTCTGTTACATGTTATTCCTGCCTCTCCAATGCTGGGAGAGACTGCCTGGGTGGTGGGCTGAGGTTGTCAGGGTGTGGGGCAGGTAGCTTTCTGTGCTCTGTCATCTGTAGATGAGAAGCAGAGATGTGTTGCTGCAGTCTGTTGGGTCTGCAACTTGGCAGGCAACAGCCAACTGTAGCTGTAAAAAGGTTATCAGAAGAAGGGTAAGAGAAATAAAGGAAACAAGTGGTAGAAGACAACATGTTGGTTAGTGAGCAAGGATTTGGGGAGGGTGGTTCCAAACTCACACTCTGATAACCTCTGGACACTGATGTTTCACTTTAGTGAGTACCCCTCATCAAGGGGCTGAATTACAAAAAAATGATAAATATATAAATAAATATGGGTTACTGCTTGGGTTGATTTAACCACCAGTAAGGTTTGCTAGGGAAGAGCTCAAAATGTGGTGTTTTCGTAAGGGGTGTGAAAGGCCATGGTGCCTTGATCTTCAAGGTGGGACCTCTAAACTGCAAAAGCGTATGACAAATTCACATCTCCAGAGATTCAGCTTTGCTGAGGAAAACAAAGCCTTCTAGCCCAGTGGTTGCAGAGATAATAGTCCAAATGTGAAACTGAGGAAGACTTATTAACTACCTGACTTTGTTAGTGGCTTGATACAGTATGTTTAGGAGTGTGATTATTTTTTTTTTTTTTTTTTTTTTTTTTTTTTTTTTTTTTTTTTTTTTTTTTTTTTTTTTTTTTTTTTTTTTTTTTTTTTTTTTTTTTTTTTTTTTTTTTTTTGCCACTCTGCATGAGCTTTGCTAAACTGTGACTTTGAAGGCTTCTTGGTAGCGTTAAAAGTTAATATTGCCTGTTCAGTGGCTCTCAGCTGAAGGATGGGAAAGGAAAGGGAGCAGGAAGTAGCACAGGGAATGTTGAGAATTAGGGTGGGAAAGAAAAACATAGGAATAAAAGATTCTTCTGCCTCCTTTTCACACTTGTGGTATAGCTGGGAGTTGACAAAGAGAATCTATTTGTTTAATTTGGGGAGAAATACACCACATGTTCTTTATATTTTTTTTGGCCAGGAGTGTTATTTAAACCTTTTAAATTGGTGATCCTTACTGAGAGGTGTGCTGTAGGTGTGTTGCTCGTGTCTCAAATGGCTAGAAATCTTGTTTGTAAAACTAGAGACACAAGACTCGGTACCTTTATCAACATCGGGGTATTCAAGCACACAGCTTCTACCTTCTGTCTCCTCCATGCACTGTTTGAAAAATGTTGCTCTAAGCAGTGAGGGAAGAGGAAAATAAATGGGGAGACTTACTATCTTGGGCTGAGTAGCCTACCTACTAAGCTCCAACTTGTTTTAGTCAAGTTCTCTTTGTTGCTTTCCTTCTAAAATGCAGAAGATGATGAAGAAGGATATCAGCAGTATCACATAAAATACCAGCAGGCTATGATCCATTTCGGTAAATAAAGGTTTTTTGTATTTCTTCCAATCTCTTCTGATACACAGTCCTGTAAGTCAGAAAAGCGCAAGGTTACATACTGGGAGAACTGCAATAGAAACCAAATGTTTTTGATTAGTCACATATATTTTATTCTAACAGTAGTAAAAACCAAGCAGCAACAAAACCAGTTACAACCAATGTGCAATAGTTACAAACCCTCCCTCCAGCTCTCATATCTGGGAGAATGTGTCTAAAGATAAAAGATCTAGTCCAAGAATTAATGCAGTTGGTGGTGGTCTGTATCAAATTCAAGATCTGCCTCATTGACTTCACTGAGTCTGTGCTCACTACTATAGTAATTGTGCCTAAACTGATTACAAAGGTAGAATGAGAGGATTAGGAATCTGGAGAGGAATAAAACTACACTGGAAGTAGGAAAAACAAACTAGTTTTTCACTAGAATTGTGAAATATTTTACTTGGTATTAGTATTTTCTTTAATCCAGGTAATGCTTTTCTATTAATCCTTCTTTCTAATGTCCATCCTGATGTGGATCTAGCTCTGAGTTGTCTCGAATTCCTCTTGCATTTTTTTTTCCCCTTCAAATAACAAAATAAACCCCTAAAGCAGAAATAGCCCCAAAGTTAGGCCTTAAAACAGTTCTCTATTGCGCGAGGGATGAATTCAAGTAGTGTCCTGGGATAATTGCCAGGTTGGACAGATTCTCGCTCAAATGGAGGAGCAGTAGAGGAGTTGTAACTATGTACTTGTGACTTTGTCTGTTATTATCAGCTGTATCAAACTGGCTTGCAGTGGGAGGACCAGAGGGACTAAAGAGCTTCTTGTATCCTAGTCTTGTCAGGGAAAGTTATTCCTGTTCCATAAGATCAGACATGACAGAAGTTGACTGGTGATGGCTATGAAAGCTATGACTGTGTTTTGTGCTTCAATTGATGACTCAACTTCAGGAGGAGATGATAACTAATTCATTGGTCATGAATAAGTGTAGTCTTGAGACTCAAAAAGCCTTCCTAGCAATTAAAGGTGAGGAATTTAGTACCAGCTTTCTAATCTGAGCAGGGAGTTAGTGAATTGGAATAAGGTGAATTATATAATATAGATTTGTGTCTTGATTTGTGGGTTTTGTTTTGGTGGTGTGTTTGTTGTTTTGTTGGGGTTTTCATGTGTGTGTGATAGCATGAATTTTGGTTGCATGTGGCTATATAGAATTTAGATTCCCTATAAATGGAAAGCAAAGGTACTACATAGAATACCATATAAATAGGAATTACTTTTATTTAGAACTTTGGCTTAATGGGGCTTCTGGAACAAAACTTCAAATCACTGTAATGGAAATATCTCCCTTTTGAGTTGGTAATAGCTTCACAGCTAGAGAAGACAACAGAAAAGGAAGACACTCTGTGCTATGCTTTCCCTTAGAGTCAAACAGATGGAAAATTCTTCTGACTGACTATGTGAACTTGGAAGATAGTGGATGAAACTTGATAGCTTCAACGCACAGATCTATAGAATAAAGAGCATCAGCTACTGTATTTTGAAATAGGGAGGTTGGTCTTGTGGCTTTGGCATTGTAGAAGAATAACATTAACTTAGCAAGAAAAATGCTGAAAAATCTCTCTCAATGAAAATAACATTGTTAGGGAATTTTCAAAACATTAGATTTTTCTTTTTAAGTAAGGATCATTTTTCATGAGCAAAAGGATAATTCATTTATCTGTTACAACATTTGTTATGAACTTTTAAACATAAAATTATTTCACTGAAGAAGCATATCTCTTTACTTGACTCAGAGGGATAGTAGAAGTAAAACCAGGGTGTGTTTTGTTTTGTTTTGTTTTAAGAGAATCTGCTTAATTAAATGTGCCTTGAGTTATTTTAGGGTTTGTCACTTTTTTCTGGCTATAAGAACAGAAATCCTTGCAGCCTTGTGAACCTTTTTTTTTTTTTTTTAAATGAATGTTCATCTCCCTCCTATGAGGTTAGAATGAGATAAGTACAAGTTAAATTGACTTTCCTAGTAGAATGTAATCTTGAAAAAGTGTTATATAGTGTTCAAGGAGCTGGGGGGGGGAACAAACAAACAAAACCCCAATTGTTGTTGTTAAACATAACGTGGTCAAAGAGTTTAGGTTTGTTTATGGGAGGGGTGGTTGCTTCTTTTTTTTTTTTTTTTTTTTTTAAACAATATTGCTATTTTAATGCCTAGATCCTGATTCTGTAGTATGAGGAGAAACCGTTAGATAAATGAAAATACTATTTCAAGTGTTCATAGATGAAATTCCTCCTCAAGCATTTAATTTGTTTAGTTATAAGTCATAAAATTGATCTCCATTAAATTTGAACCAGAAATAATATAGTCAATACTTAGTCAATATTTATTCATGTAAGGTGAATGGATGTCTTTTTGTGAAAAGACATGAAAAGACTAAAATGGTGAACTACATAATTCTTCTGTTACTTTTTTTTTCCTCAACCAAGTGTTCCATTTAAATACCTTTTTGATATTTTACAGTCCTCTTTAGAAGGTCTTCTAGACGAGATGCTTTTGAGAGATTCATTCTGGTTTAAATTTTGTTTGGTGGCTTTGCGAATTTATGAAGAAAAACGTAGCCCTCAAGGAAATGAGATCAGTGTCTTGTGAACTTTAATTGAAATGCACGGATGCAGTGCTAAGCTGGAGCCTAGCTCTCACGTAGGACTGCTGGCAGGGGAAGGTAACCGGCAGAGACTTGTTCATTTGATAAAAGCTCTTAGGAGTGGTACTAGTAGTAATATACCTCACTCTTATAGACACTGCTCTCTGGAACCTCAACACGGGTTTGTAAAAAGCAATTTTTTTATCTTGTGCCAAATATAATACCTCCAGAGCAGAACTTGTGTAACTCTTGGACTGCCAGAAGATGAAAATAGTACTTCGGTAACTCTTCCTTTCAAATCTTCCAAAGTGCAGTCAGGTCTGGAAAGCTTTTAAGGAAAGCAAATTTTAATGTTTTGCTCTAAAACAATTCTGTCAAACAGACTTTGAACAACCAATCTCAAAAGCACTCTCCTACTTGCCCTCGCTTCCCCACTCTTCCTGTTTTTTTTTTTTTTTCCTAACAGTCCACTGGAACGAAATGGACTGAAATTGGGTCAAGTGGGCCGCATGAGTTGTTCCAGTGACTTTTCATCTTTTATCACATTGGGCCTTAATATAATTTCTCCTTTTTTTTTTTTTTTTCCCCATTGTCTTTCCCCTTGTTATGTTTATCCTTTTTAGTGGAAATCTGTTCCCCAACTCCTTCCCCTTTTCCCCACAATCCCTTTCCACTAGGAAAAAAAAAAAAAAAAAAGGGAATCCCATGTAGGCATTGTCCCTGCTTGCTGCCTGCTCAAAGTTTTATAGTGATTCATATAAGTATCCTCTGCTGTTGAGGTATATTCTGCAGCTGGCTCTTGTTTTTATCTTGTATAATTTTACATTTTTGAGTGCTATTTTTATTATTTTACTTTAGTGTATCTAAAGAAACTTCACTGAATTTAGGTAACATATAATCAAATTGGACATGAACATACAAACACAAAAACACACAAATATAAACACCTTTTCCCTCTCCCTTCCCTGCGGGAGGCAGTTCAAGGCACTTTAAAAATGCCTTTCATAATAACAAATACATTGTTAGAAAGAATTGTTGACTTTAATTTACTTCCACACCCTGAAATATGTTAGGGAATAGTTTGTTTAACATAAATCTCTTGGATATTTTGCACTTTTTCATGTAACGGTGCTTTATTCAGAAAATTATTGCATAGTAACTTCATTTGTGAGTTAAACTAATATCATTAATATTAATTTATATGCCTTATTAAACTGTAATAGATTACTTATATTTAAAGATAACAAAATGAGGCTATATCTGAATGTATGGTGTTGAGTCTAAAACCAGGCTAGATAAAATGTCACTTCCCTGTTAAACTGATCTGCTTTTCAATTTTTGTTAAAGGGCAAAACAAGGGCAAATGTCCATTTGCTTTCTTGTGTCAGATCAGCTTTTGCTGCTTTGTATTCATGATAGAGCTCGAGCATAAATAAAGGCATGGGCAAGGGAGCTGGATTCTCTCTTCTGGCTCACATACTAAGTCCCAGCTCCAGATTTGAACTCTTCCCAAGGTTTCTTGAGTTTAATGGATAAATCTTTGACTAGTGATAATGGCTAGAGGTCCCCAGCTGGTGCCCAGCTGTTTGCTGGATTACAGTGTCAGCAACGTCTCAATTCGTGTTAGCTTGTTCTGAAGTCTCTCAGATAATATTTCCTTTTAAAGAATGGGTAATTCAAGTTCAGAAGCTATGTTGGGAGAAGCATCGAAATGTTTAAGTGGTTGTTCCAGCTTTTTTGACAGTAGAGTATAAAAATGCCAAGAAAAGGCATTCTCAAAAGATTTATAGTATTTTCTAGTTTTCTTTCACTAAGAAAAATGAAAGATTGTCTTCTTCAGAATGCAACACTTCCATTTTCAGTCCTGGAAAAAATATTGAAATGGAGAAAGAAAAAAGGGGGGGGGGGAGAGAGAGAAGGGGACGGGCATTTACTTTACTTTTCAGAGGAGGAAAGTCCATTTGCAGACTTACACTGACAGTATTTTTTTTATCTCTTCCAATCTCCAAGTAAAAGGAGAAACAACCAAGAATATTTTACCACAAGTTTGTTACTGTTTTTAAGTAGAGATAAGAATGGCTCAAGCTGGTGTTTCTTAAGAGTGAGTTCTTAAATGGTCTTTCTCGCTGTATATGTGTCTGCTCCAGTAAACCAAAATCTTAAACTGAATTAGAGACTAAATCTTCTTTTCTGGTCTGCAAGAATAGCTCTTTTCCTAGGTTTGTTTGACAACTCTGTCCATGGCTTGATTAGAGCATTATGCTATGAGATGTATTTATACCAAGTATTTGATCATCTTGTCCTTGTGTTCCTGGCAAGCATTGTATGACAATATAATGACAATAATTATATGACAATAATGACTTTATGGTATTATTTTGTAAGCATGACATGTATCACTTATGCACAATGGATTTGACCCTCTGAAAAAACTTGCCCAGAACTTTAATCTCCCAAAATTTACCCCCTGCAAGGTTAGTCTGTTGTTTGTAATAGTTAAACTTTCTCCAAAATTAAATTAATATTTATTTATTTATTTATTTATTAAATGTGAATGTCTTCATTGTGCTTCTGAGTTTCTTTAGATCATATCAGGACATTTGTTTCCAGTGTTTTCCTTTACTTGGATATAGTACTTCTCACTCATCTGATGATACATTAATTTTAATGTATTTTCCCTCTGGTGTGAGTCAGTTTTGTACTCGTGTCACAGTAGTCCTTTACAAACAAAACCCTTGTAACTTTAATAAGCTCTCATGAGAAACCATACTTCAAGCTTTTTCAAATCTTCACAATTTGTTATGTCCATTACATTGCTTTTTTCCTCTCCACCCTTTAATTAAATCAAAGGAAATTATCACCTTTTGGCAGAGTTTTCCTCATAAATATTCATGTTGTCTGTTGTTCTGATTTAACTGCTTCTCTTTTTTGTTTTCTTGTTTGTGCTGATCATTTTTAACCTTCAGCTCTATACACAGTCTGCTTTGTGCTAATAAATAATAGATTGCTACTGCTAACATAAAACATAACCATGAATTTAGAAGTATTCTGAACAATTAAAGTCTAAATGCACAGCTATCAATTTGGCTTTACAGAAGGACTAGCATAAGAAAGCTTGCCTTTAAGAAAGGAGATGTTTCCTGCCAAAGGAGGAATGAATTATAAGGATAATCTTGATAGTCAAGACTGAGAATGTAAATGTGCATTGCATTTGCCAGTATTTTTTAAATGGCAGCAAGGTCATTTCTGATTTACTTGGAGTACTTTACTAACAGTTTGTGTGTTTATGTATGTGCAATATGCATGAAATCTCTCTGCCTGGTTGTAGAAAACAGGTTATAATATAGGGGATTTAACATACACAGAATTTGTTTTATGGAGTCAGATGACTGCTCCACAAGATGATTGCCATTAGAAACCATAATTGTGGCCTTTTATTATTCTGCAGGTTTTCACTGTATGTAGAAGCAGAATATAATTTTCTTTTCCTTTTATGTGTTGAGGTTAATCAAATCTGACATTGCAGAATTACATTGTGCCTTCCACACTCAATTTTCCAGCACTTTTGCAGTTTTTATACAGCTGTCTGTAGAAGTTTCAAACTAATCCTGTTCATTCATTCTTGATATGATCTCATATCAACTCCACAAAAAGTTGATATTCCATGTTCATTCAAAGGAATTGCGAGCTCTGATGGTCAATGTGCTATTTTGAATCTCACAGAATACTAAATCTCCACCTAAAGACTTGTAAACTCTGATGCTTGGTTCCTCCAGCTGTCTAAATGGAATGTACTATTTCCCTTCTGGTCCATGAAACCAAATGTCCATACCATGGGAAACAGGATGTTGCTGAGTTCTGCACATAATTGTCTCCCCACATGGAGATATAACTGGAGTGCGCTCTGAGAGCTTGGTGCTCCAAAGTGTTATTTTTGACCTTGTTTTGAAACGAAATGCATGACTGTCATTGACGCTTGCCTCTACCTTTCTGACATTTGAATTAAGTGCTCGTGGTAGTTGCGGCTATGAGAAGACGATGGTGGAGCTGACAATTTTGGACTCTAGCCTCTTGAACGGGAGCTACCAGCTCATTTGAGACTTCAGATATGGTTGGATTAATGGAGGACTCAAGTCTTTCAGCAAAAATGACTACTGTTATCTACAATCTATCTAGTCTTAAATGTTTTTTCAAGGCTGTCATAGTAGAGTTGTCTTATTACTGTACTAAAGTTCAGTTATTTCCAATGTGGTTTGTATCCAGAGTACACTTTTACTTTGTTTAGTGAGTATCTCTCTTCATATTTAATATCGCCTTACTAAAAGGCATTGCAGCTAACATTTTTGTCTTCCCTATGTTCTGGCTGCCTGTGTCAAAGTCAGCATCTCATCCTTACCATGTTGTTGTTATTTGTGGTTTTTATTGGCCAAATATAATTTAGTTGAGTGATAAAAGTTATCTTAGCACAATCTCCATAGCTTGACTGCTGTTCTCCCCAGGCAACTGAAACCAGTGCTAAAAGCCACTGAGTCTTTGACAGTTGCTGAGAAGACATTCAGGTTGCTACATCTGGCTTTAAAATTTTGCTGTGTACCTCTCTTGTATCAATCTTTGCTTTGCAGCCACCCAGAGTCTTCCATATTGCTCCCTTGAAAACGTGATTGTATACTATTTCTTACTGACATGAGCATCTTAAGAGCAGCATACCAGATACTTGGTAGCTTCATACGTATGAAACCTTAAGCCTCCAACCAGATACTTTTGCTTATTCTCATGATAGAAGATCTGATTCTTGCCTATAAGCATTTTCTCTCATATTGGCCATGTGATGAGAGAGTATCTGGGTCCCTGTTCATCAGGGATAGATCATAACCACATCTGTCCTGTGTTCCTAAATTTAGTAAAAGACAGCGTGCATGTACACACACACACCCCCCAACCTTACTGTTAACTTAAATTTTCCTGATCTAATGGAGTAACACCCAGGGAGCTCCCCAGTTTCTGGAAGCAGTCAGAACTTCAGTGAAGAGAAAGGACTTCATCTAGATTTGTGTTTGGTTGGTTTTGCTTTTGTCTTATTTGATGATACCTATGGCCCTACAAGGGCTCAGAAAGAGATCCTACTGTACAAAGCACTTTACCAGTATAAGATTTTTTTTTTTTAATTTGGATTTAGAATCTAAATATGTTGTAAATTGGACTGATTTATATCATCTCAAGGCTTGACTTGAGGTCAAAGTCTTTCACGAATGTAAAACATCAGTATAAATAGTGCAAGAACTTGTAATGCAAGCTAGGAAGATTTTCTGTGAGTGCAATGTGTTTTTTAGAACAGTGAGAACGGAAACTTTTCCTACCACAGGAAAAATAGAATTAGAGGAGCCTTTTCTTTTTTTTTTAAGCCTTTTCTTTTTTTTTTTTAATGGTTTTAACAGTTGATTCTATTTCTCGCCAATTAACAAGTATCACAGACGGTGTTGGAACTATTTCACTACTGATTAACTAATAAACCACATATAAACTGTCATGCTTTCACCCAGTAGTTAGTTGTTTGTGGTCTGTAGATACCGCTCCAGTTTATCAAGGCTATGAAAGCTAGAACACAAGACTCGGGAAATCAGCAAATGTACATCTGATTAAAACTAGACACCTTTCAATCCTTCTCAACTTTAAATAGGAAAAGATTACAGAAAGAAGAGGATTAGCGGGAGGGAAAACATCTTTCACCCTCCGTACCACACAAAAAGGAAGAACAACAATGCTTAACAACTCGAATTTCACAGGGATAAATGGTAATGAACTTACTTGTCTATAAAACATTCCCACCTAGTGTTAACTTGTAATGCTTCTCAAAATGAGTGCAAGCTGACTATAAAGGACCTTAATTCCTGAGAGAAGGAAAGGTATAATGCCAAAATAAAGGGCATCAACTTTTCTTTCATTTCCAGTGACAAAGGCAGCGCAGAGACATGCTAGAGGCTGTAATCCAGAAGGGTAAACAAAGCCCTCACTCGGTGTTAATTAAGAGACTTCAGAACACAAGAAGTCTTAGACACTTAAGAAGGAAACTTAATTGGATTAACTACTGAACAAATTTCAAGTTTAGATTACTTGTTTTTGAGAAAAAAAACAGGGAGATGGAAGGTTCGTTTGCAATAGCATAGTTACAAGCTAAAATGACACTGAAAAATATAATCATATCTTGCTTGTGTTTATAATGTCTTTGGATAAAAGTAGCTTGTGTGTGGTCTTGGCTGACCTGTAAGTAATATACTTGGCTATGGTTAGCACTGAATTGTTTGGGGGTGTGGGCGAGGGGTTTTGGTCTTTGTCCAGGAATCTTTTCAAAGTGATAAAGTCCACAAACAAAAGCATTCCCTGTGATGGTTACCAAAATGACAGTACCCTAGTCTTTGTAGTGGGAAATTGAAAAATATTGATTCGGATCTGAGCTTCAGAAAGCCAATCTAGGCACATTTTTGATCTGAAATTCTCATTCATCCACCTGGATGGATGGGACCGCTTGCTCGATTACAAACGAAGTTTTCTTTCTCAGAATAAAGAGATAAATATTTCTCCCATTACAATGAATGGATCCCTGGGTGAGGGTCTGCTATATCATTAGGAGTCAGAGTGCGGACACCCTGTGCTGTGGAGAGCCTTACGGCAGCAGCAGAATATTAATACAGGCTGCCTTCATATGGAGAACTGGAAGTCTGTAAGTACTACCTCTAAACAAGAGTTTAGACGCTGCTCTCAAAGATCTGAAATCTAAGAAAAATTGCTTCATACTTAGAAATAGTATTCTCAGTGTAGCAGGCAAAGGCATATCTTTCAGAAAAATATAGTGATGTTTTTACTTAAATAACATGTGATCACAGTCTAATGATCTAGTTTTAAAATACTTCATTTTGCATGGGTGACTGATTTCCGCCCCCTGTATTTGACACAGTTGAACAACTGAATCAAGCCAATCTCTTTGCAGAATCTACTGTTTTTCTACTACATGAGTTAAAACCTAGGAGAAACTTTGGTGCTTGCATAGTCTTAAGAGTGACTTGAACAGGAGCCAACAAAAGGAAAGAGCAATTTTTCAAATCTGCCTGAAGTATGAACGGCTGGGTAATAGAAAGCACAAACTCTGTGACTGGTATTGAATCAGTGCTGATGGACAGAGTAGTACACAGCCAAAACAGAACTCAAATGCGCAATGTGGAGAGCCAGCCTCCTTTACGAAGATGAAAGTTAAAAAGACACAAGGGACTCTTAGAGAAATCTGAAAATAGAAACCATGTTTAACTATCAAAACTCTGAAAATTTGTCTTAAATCCAGTAGAATGGAAAGGACACAGATCCCTGGAATTAAACAATTTGCAAAAGGGGAAGAGAAAGCAATTAAGGTAATCGGGTAATACTGTGAGGAAGGATTAGACATTGCTTCTCTCCTGGTAGCTCAGTTTGGAATGGCACAGTGGTTTTTTAAACATACCCCAGTTAACTTCACTGAATAAAATCTTTAATGTATATAACTCCTTAATTTTCTAGAACAGGACTTCCATTTGGGCTTTGAAGGACAGATGATGGATGAGCCCATCTCAAACATGTGAGGTGCAGTGTACATTTGGTAAAAACCAGGGATAACATGTTAAAACAAAGTAACTCTCTGTCTCTTGATGGGAGGTGAGTTCCCATGGATAGCTTTCGGGAGGTGAGTTCCAGTAAAAATCTGCTACGTGATCTCATCCTGATCCCTAATTGGTGTTGTGCAGATAGTTCTACTGAAGGAGTAAATTGCTGCCCTTTAGTTAAGAAAAGATAACACAAAATAGCTATGTCAGCACACTGAATAAAAGTATGGTAAGTTAGGAGAGCTGTACTGGGAAGTATGGTTTTTATATGCGTTCTCTATAAGCTTATTAGTACATCTCTCTTTAAGATGACTGAAATGTAGCTACTGGGACCCAATAAATGCCTGATCACCTTTCTAAACTGGTTATAGGGGGAAGGAAGATAACTAATAGCACTGTAGCTTGATTATATTTTAAAATAACTTCTAAAAATGCATTGCTTGCTACCTTAAAATGAAAATAAGAAATAGCGTTTGGTACACATCCAGAGATTATTTTAAAGCCAGGAGGACGTTAATGACAGTGTTCTGACCTCTTGTACAGTGAAGTCTATGGAAGTCCACCAGATATTTTTCTGTCTCAGGACTGTTACTTTTATGTGTCTGAGGGCTTTGAGAGACGGCATCTAGGATGGCTTAGGTTTCCTCTTGTAAACCTTTCTACTACATGGCTAGTCTCCATTTGTCTGCTAGTCGTGTTATGACTTCCCTTGCTCAGTTTAAGAGCTGTCTGGCATCAGAATGTCTTTTTGTATGCAGGAACTTTATCTTCATCATCAAATCCCCTTGATCTCATTGATAAAATAATCCAGTTCATTTAATGTTCCCTCCCTGCATGGTAGAATTTTTCGGTATGGCTATTGTAAATGATTTCCTGAATATTTTAGAGATGTTCAGAAATTTTCAAGAGCAAAGACAGAACTGGAACATCATTTCCACAGCTCTCATTAAAGCCCAGATAATGAGGTAATATCTCCTCATCCAGCATTGATGTCCCCCCATTTAAGTACCTGCTGATTTCATGGTTCTGCTATTCACATTGTTTTGCTGGAGTTCATATTCAGGTGTTTTCCAGTATGACTCATGTTTTGTTTTTTAATTTATAAGTCCTTCTCTAACTTGTACATTTCTTAGATGAACTTCCTCCACTGAGTAGTTTTGAGCTATATTCTTTATTCTTAGGTACGGATTTTACATTACACTTTGTTTAAAAATGTTTCCATGTGTTTCATTTAAAGACTTTTTTTTAATCTCCTTTCCCTCTTTCCATAAACAATAAAAGTTATTCTTTTCAGAGACCTCTTCCATTTCCTAAATTTTACTTTGAAAAGTTCTAACACATTTGGGTTCTCGAAGGGCAATGTCAAATCTTCTCGAAGGGCAATGTCAAATCTTCCAGACTGTTAGCACTGTCTTACACCACTAGCCTGAAGTTAGTGTTGCTAACAGCCTGATTTATCTTACCATGCTTAGGTACGTTCTCACGCAGTTTTTGTTTGGAAGCTGGGTAAAACTTCTACAGATTGGTGTTTTCACTTCTTGAAAATAAAATTTCAGAAGGTCTGTGTAAGCTGTAAATAGCTTTGAACAGGAAATGAAAATTGGAATATTTGTATTTTGTTGAAAAACTCAGCTGAATAATTTCAAAAAAGGAAAAAAAAAATCTGGTTTCACTTGCATGGAAAATCCTAAAGCATCAATGAAGTAATATGTAATTTCACTTGAAAAATAATTTGGAGAAAGCAGTTCCCAAAATACCGTGCAGGGATGAAAATGTCCCTCTCCCCGTTCTTGGTGCAGTCTTTAAATGTGACAATCCACTGTTTACAGAGCTTTGTTTTGACCTTATTCACCATTCATAAGTGTACTCTTACCATCTTTTTATATGGCTCAGCTGGACTCTTATGTACTTACTCTAATGTCTGTGTAAATACAGCTGATCACAGCTAGGTTAATGTGGTAATCTAGGCTACTTGGATTTTTTTGGTCACAGTTACCTCTTTTGCCTCTGATGTACTTCATATTATCCAAAGTTTGATCATGAATGCAGGGGGGAAAAAAACAAACCAAAAACCTAAAAGTTTAATGGTTTTATGGAATTGGGTCATCTTACTTGATCAGAATTGGAGCACTAATACTCAAAATATTAATAATGATAAAAAAGCTAGACAACCAAAGAACACTGAAACAAATGCGTATCCTGCAGAGTCTGGTTTTCCCTGTCTTCTTCCAAAATGGATTTAGCTAAAGCCAGGGAAATCTCTACTGTCAAATGAAATAGATTAATCTTTGCTATGAATTTGTAATCATACTTGAGAAACAAAAAAGCTTTCTTTAATGAGATTAAAATTGTGTTATTGACATCAGGATTAATAATTTATTTACATCACAAAAAATCTCCTTTGCATCAATATTTTTATAACTGTTTAAAGAAGTTGCTAACTCAGAACTTAAGTATGATGAACAGTAACTGCTACATTTATTTTTTTCATAACTAAAAGCAATAATGTTTTTCTGTTGTCTTACTGTCATAGTGCCACAACTGTCTCTTGATATCAAGAAATATGTCATCCCTTTCGTTTTACCCTTCATGACACCACTTTCCATCTGTAACTTTCAGCTACTTGGGTATTTCTGCAAAAACAACATCTCTGTATCAGTGTTATTTTTAATAGTATTCTTATTTTTTTGTCCCTCTAATTACATAAAAGCAAAAAGGAACTGTTGTAAGTGGAAATCATAGGGGAAAAAAAAAGTCTTAAGCTGACATGCTGAAAGAAAAAGGCTTTACAGACTGCCACACGGTAGCAGTACAGGGTTTTCATTATTTTATTCTGTCATGCAACCCAAGTAATAGAGACCATTTCAGGTGCAATAAACAATCTCTCATGCAACCAGAGCTGTGGTTTAGTGTATGTAAGAGCTATAAAGATATACTCTGCTGGAAAGGAAATGTTGTACGAGGAGAATTTCAGGTAATGTTTTGTTCTTCCATGTTCACTTTCTCTCATAAATGAATATTGCTTCTTTATGCTACACCTCTCTTTTTTTTTTCTTTGCCACTGAAGATAGTAAATTATGTACTATATTTCTGTAAAAGTTCTGAGATGTCTACCAGTTATTCATGCTTTCTGTCTCTTTTTTTTTATTATTGAGAGAGAGATAGATATCTGGGGGCGGGGGGTGGGGGGGTGCGGGGAGAGAATGCAGGATGGTGAGTTCCTCTTTAGTGAAAAGGGTGAGGGAGTGATCAGCCTGACTTTCATAGCTGTTGATATTTCAGTCACACTTTTCCCTCTTTTAATGTATTTGCTGAATTGTCTACAGGACTGGGAATTAGTCTGATTAGCAGATTTCATTTAGGGAGGGAAGGATGACAGTGTTTCAAAATGGGTTTCTCATTTTTTCCATTCTACATCTGACACCTGCTTTATGTGAGGGATGGATGTACCATTTTGGCCAGGTCCCAAAGAAGCTGCGTTTGAAAGAGCCTGAATAATGACACTAAAATCCAGATGATGTCTGGAGTGATAGAGGTGATGGTGTGTGTTAGTTAGTAAGAAGTCAAAAACGAATCTTCTGATTTAGAAGAAAGAAGCTTTTGAGAGCAGGGAGGAGGTGAGCCGCTTGGGCTGTAGCTAACCCAGAGTACTAGGGTGCCCCAGAGAACTGGGTCGTTTCCTCGAATCAGAGGGGGCCAGATAACTCCCACAGGCAGTGGCTTGGTGAGGAGGAAAGCTCCTACAAATGGCAAAACATCTGTCTCCCTCAAAGGACTTGCATCCATGGGGGGCTGTGTCAGGGCTGGTGACAAAGGAAACACTGTTTTCATGCTCATGCTTGGATTTCTGTTATAAACTAAAATGTCCGTGTTAGATAAAACTAAACAGGAACCACTCTGGTAAGTTAGCATCCAGGACTATACCTGCTACATATGATTGCTTGTATGAAGTGGCTGTCTCTTGCTTTAATCTTATTCTAATCTCCTGGCTAAGCTGATACATGGCTTCTTCATTTATATTCTCTTGCTGTACAGGATGGTGCTGTTGCTGAATGTCGAGGCTGCTTTCTCATCCTGCAAAAATTCTCAAGGTTTTCTTTATTCTGTAATAGGACTGGTCAAAGACCTTTAAAGAAATCTCTGACAAAACCAAGCCATGAGCCAGGCATACAGCAGCATAGTTAATAACTTGGCTACTAGGGTTGCAATATGGTATCTCTGGGTTCCCAAATTGCTTATACAATGAAGCCCAAAGAAACTGGGAGAAAGTGTGGCTCTTTCTGTAGAATCACTTGAACTTCGGTTTCTCCCAACTTAATTGAGATTCTTTGTGCAGGGTGACTGACAGCAAGATAGCAGCAGTCCTAGCCTCCTTCAGCTGCCAAAAGTGTCATCCTGGACCTAAACCACCAGTCAGCTGACACAACTGATAAATGACTGGAATGTTTTTATTTCTTAAAAATCTCATCCTGCTTGAAGACTGATGAGAATGTTTGATTGCAAAAGTGTCAACAAGCATTTCAAGCCAGATGGAGATATCAATTGCCTAATTATTCTTAGAAATTAAACCATGTGTGAATATGGGTTTAAATCATTAACATTAAAGATTACATTTTTTTTGTAGAGTACTGTCGTAAGGTTTCTGTATCACTTACCTGCCATTTAAAATATGTGCAATAGATCTTCAGTAGGACTCACATAACGTGTTATTTGCCATATGTTATTTCTCTGTGGGTGGGATGAAATAAACCTTTACTTATTATATATGAGAGTTTGCCATTAAAAATAACTTGATCCCTTGAGAATCGGGAAATGATTCCCGAGTTTAGGGGAGTAGACATGCAAACTCCAAACCTGGCTTCTGCAGTTGAACTTCTGGAAGGATGAAACCAATCTGTGAAGGATGTGGTATTCCAGAACAGTTCATATATTTGCAATGCTTCAGATATCAGAAGATGCTTGGCAAAAGAACTGCCTGATGCGAAGCTTTTGCGTTATCCTGGGAGGCTCCACGGACTTGGCCAGTGTTGCTGAGTGCTGGCAGGCATCGTTGGGAGCCAGCTCCTTCCTGTTGCTAACGCCTAATTAAAATGTTTCTTCTTAGAACCATAAAATTACAATTTTGTAAGACAACAAGAATTTGTATGCCTGAATAGTCTCTTATTATTCCTCCTTTCTAGCCACTAAACAATAGCAGGACAGGACACAAGGTGAAATATGAATGTTTTCAGACAAGGTTAGGTGGTCCCTTGATTACCAGTAGTGTTGATAAAGACTGCTCCTGAAGAACAGTGCTAGCATTCTGCAAACTCTTGCTATTTATTAGGATAAATTCATCTGGCAGTAATGCACATTTTATTCCATTTGAGTGCTTTATTTTTTTCGTAAGGTTTCCACTCTGAATTCTCAGTAGCTGTCTTTGTTTGTTTGCTTTAGCCTTTTATGTCAAAGCACTTCCTTATTGAGCATCCAGGGAAATATTAAAAATAACACAGTTCTAGCCAGCAGATACATCCATACATTATTGAATTAGTGCTGTGGACTTAAAATATAGCCTGGGAGAAGGAATTAATCTCAGTCAGACTATTCTTACTTACAGATGTGATATTAATGATTGTGCCTGCAACTTCTCTTAAATTATAAACATTATTGATGATGAATTAAGATATTATCACTGTAAATTAAGTAATTAGAGTACTCTTATAATGGATATTTACAGGTGTGCCCTTTGGAAGAACATTGCAATGTTCCTTTTATAATTTTAATGCCTTTTAATATTAATTCTTTTTACTGGTAAGCTCTTATATGGTACTTTTCTAGAAGGTTAGAAAAAGATAATTAGTCTTCAACTTTTTTGTGGCAAATTAGTTTGTGTGGAAAACGAACTACAGTGCTCTGCCTGGAATGAGAGTAGAGGGTGATTTAATGGTAGGGGGACCAGCAATTTGTTTTCAATATGGGGAAAAAATACTAGGTTAAAAAAAGTGTTTGTTTATTGTAATCATATTACTTCACATTCTGAAGTGGAGTATTGAGAATAAGGTTAATCCCTTTAAAAAAAAAAAAAAAAAAAAGACAACCTTATTTTCCTTAAAGCAGAGATGGTAATAGGTACAAGCAATTTCTCTTCAGAAAATGAGCTGAAAATTAACAGTGTTGGACACTTGAGCTTATAAACCTGGTGCTGCCCAAGGAATACACATAAGGAAGCATATAACTGCTTTCTTTAGAGAACTTCGAGAGACTCTTATTTTTGGTGATCAGAATGATGTTTTTAAAATAGAGGAAAGACTGCAATAAATAGGAGCGAGCTTTTAAGTGTCTAAAACTACTACTAGTAGTGATTAGAGGCAGCTGTTACTTATGGATGAAGATCATCAGCATGCACTCTACCACTAAAGGCCTGGGAAATGAAGTAACAGAAGTGTTCTTTAATGAATTTGAAAAGTCTTATGACAGATCTTCACGTGTGTGCCCTAACAATGGTTCTGGTGACAGCAGATCTGGCCCAGGAAATGGAGGTCTGCAAAAAAGAGCTGCAAGCTGTAAAGATGAACAAGTGTCGTTAATGTAATCATACCATTAAGCAAAGCAAATGCAGAAAAAGGAATGTTATTTCTCCTTTTATGAGCATACAAAGTATCCATTGGTATGCAGAGGTGGGATTACTGTCAATCACATTGGCAGTAGACTAGTGTCCTTGATTGATCAAAGGTTGTAAGGTACGTGGCCCTGTAAGGGAGATCTGTAAGGAGAGAATAGAGAACCCTAGAAGATGACAACTGAAAATAAGCGCAAAGAAGGTGTGACAGCTGGGATGAAGACTATTGGAAAATAATTTGGAGGCAGCGTGCATCAAGCAGTGTCTCTCTTCAACTATATGTATTATGTTAAGTAACATGATAAAACCAGAGAAGAGTCAGGGATAGGTAAGATGATGCCAGATATAACTGTTTAACTTAATGGAGAATGTGGAGCAAGATAACTGTGTTAATGTTGAGAGAGTTTTGTTGCAGTACCCGTGCAAGAATGAAAGCATACAAAATGCAGAAAGAAGTAGAAATAATTTATTTGAAAAAATGCAGTTGTATAAAGATTGAAGCAGTATGCTAGTAAGCACCTTAATAGTGAAATAGGGGAAGTGGGGAGCTGCTTCACAGGTAGTTGAGCAGTCTGGAAGAACTGTCTTTTTGGAGAAGTTTAAAAGACCCTCAGAAGGCTCTGGTAGCACACTAACTGAATTCTTCAAACTAAATTATAAATAACTTTTGATGGTTGGGAAGTTTGAAGAAAATTAATTGTCTGATTGACATAAGAAACTCTTAACATTTTTGTTTTCAGATAAATGTTGTTGCTGTATTCAAACAAATATTTTTATACTTAGAAGAAAAAAACCTGTTACTTAGGTTTTTTTACTTTAAAAAAAAAAAACCACCTATATACAGACCACAAATTTCAACTCCAAAAAAATGGTGTGTAGCGGTAAGCTGGTTTTGGCTGGGGTAGAGTTAATTTTCTTCACAGTAGCTGGTATGAGGCTATAGTTTGGATTTGTGCTGGAAAAAGTGTTGATAATACAGGGATGTTTTTGTTGCTGCTGAGCAGTGCTTACACAGAGTCAAGGCCTTTTCTGCCTGTCACACCACCCCACCAGCGAGTAGGCTGGGGGTGCATAAGAAGTTGGGAGGGGACACAGCCAGGACAGCTGACCCCAGCTGACCAAAGGGATATCCCATACCATATGACGTTATGCTCAGCATATAAAGCTGGGGGAAGAAGAAGGAAGGGGGGACGTTTGGAGTTAATGGCGTTTTTTTCTTCCCAAGTAACCATTACATGTGATGGAGCCCTGTTTTCCTGGAGATGGCTGAACACCTGCCTGCCGATGGGAAGCAGTGAATGAATTCCTTGTTTTGCTTTGCTTGTGCGCGTGGCTTTTGCTTTACCTATTAAACTGTCTTAATCTCAACCCATGAGTTTTCTCACTCTTCCGATTCTCTCCCCCATCCCACCAAGGGGGGAGTAAGCGAGTGGTTGTGTGGTGCCTAGTTGCTGGCTGGGGTTACACCATGACAAGCAGAGAAGATGCAATAAAAAACTGTAGGAGGCCCATGAAAAAGCAATTGCGGCAAATGCAATAAAATCCAGTCAGCAAGAGGCAGAGCTGGAGAGAGATGATGATGATGATGATGAGTGTGTTTTGGAGGGCCATCTGTTTAAATTGCAGTTTTCAGTTTACAAAAAAGAAAACAGTGGGGGGGAAGGGCAGAAAGTTGGTGCCCATCAAGACCTAAAACATTGCAGAGTGGCTTACCAAAATGGAGCAATACGAGTTCTTGGATGGAAAGAAGGATGGGGCATACACAGTCATGAGCAAAGGCCTTATGTAGAGTTCAGGGTATTGGGAGGAGAGGCATGAGGGACTTTATGGAATGGGAGGTATGTCTAACTATGCAAACAGTGTCTTTGTAATCCATATCCTCCCATCCTTGACTTATGATTTGCTTATTGAAACAGCTAATGCATCTCTGAGAAAGATTCAATTAAATAACTTCCTAATTTGAAAATGTGGAAAAATGGGACAAGGGTTTTGTTTGGGGTTTTTTTTTAATCTTGTATTTCTGATTGTTGGAATAAAGGTAACAAGGGAACATGTATCATTCTCCAATTTTGACTCTTTGGGAAAGTAAAGAGTCTAAGTTAGATTAGTTCAAGTTAGATTCTTGAAATATCTTTCAAGAAAGCTGGTCCACAAAGGAAATAGGCCAGACTTCCTTGTAAGGTTTGTTTGACTTTTGTGGTCACTGGTAAGGAAAGTGCTTTTTAGTGTTCTCCTGCTGCTGTAAAGAAAAGGTTGCTGTCTTGTGCTGTGATCCTACCAGGTCTCATGACACTGCTTTTGTTAGAGATGTAACAGGTTTTAGATGCTTGTGTAGCAGAAGAGGTACATTCTCCTAAGCCTTTACTCAGGAAACAGCTCGCTACTCAATCAGTACTCAAGAACCTGAAGAGTCTTTGAACAACTGTAGGTAACGTCTTCTGAATATGGCACAGACTGAGGCTGGCATCATCTTACAGTCCCAGCAGTGCTCTTGTACAATTATTACTTTTAGAGTTGACCAAATTTTTGTGGAGAGTGTACCTATCCATTTTCATCTGGAAGGTTTGGACCATGCCCTTGAGCTGTGGGAACCCCACACAGCTCGGTTGGTGTAATAGGTAAAGAAAAAGCATTGCCTTGGTTGGAGCTCTGAAATGTATCCAGTTCCTGTTCCCTAACAGGTGACCTATAAAACTTGTGAATCCCAAAGGCAGTGAAGGTCTGACAACTTCTGGTAGGCACTGCAAGAAAAGCAGCAGTCCTCTGTGTTAACTGAGCTCGGCGGGGGCTGCCGGGCAACCTTCAACCTTTACCTGGGAAGCAAGGAGGAGGAACCAGACTGTGGTGAAAAAAATGTATTACATAAAACAGCCCTGAAAGGACCCAAATCTGAGGAAGGAGGATGGTCCATCACCAATATCTAACTCCTCCTGGCAAGGACCCCAGGATAATGATAAGTTATAAACCTGCCCTTCCTGGTCCTTCTCGAGGAAAACTGGCACTATTAATCTCAGGACCTAGGTGGTTAATGGTAGGGTGAGCTTACACCAGAGAAAGGGATGAATACTTGGAAGTATTTTAACTGTATTATTAAAGAAGTTTTCCTGTATTAGATAATACAAACTATTAGACAGTTAAAACATTGGACTAACAGAAGATTCTTACCAGTATCTAAAAGGTGTTTTCTTTTGCCCATACCAGCATTTTGTAACACTCCTATTAAGATCTGTATTTTAGCAATAATTTAATTTTGAGCTGTTGTGTAATATTAGTATTGTTTAACTGAGCTTTCAGTTGGATGGTAATAATTTGTCCCTGTGACTAGATCACTACTGGCTTTACTGATCTCACACACACACACGGTGTGCACGTGACAGGGAACAAACTGTTTCTTTACTGTAATTACAAGAATGACATGATATCCTGTGACCTGATACACTAACCAGATCATAGACCTTGATCACTTCAAGTCACTTTGCTCTGCATGTTATAGCTGTGCATTTTTGGTTTTATGAATATTATTTCCTAATGGACCAGTGGTGCACATCCAAGAGACTGCTACATGGAGCTCCTTGTGAATAATATACATACCTGCATAACTTTTAAATGTCCTTTGGAGCCTAAGAAAACTGCCAGCCACAGTGAAGGTGAGTGTCTTAATTTCTCAGGCAGGCAATCTGTCAACTGTAAAACTGAGCTGCTAGATGTAGCTTGTGAACGCAAACATTGTGTACTCGTACATCATAACACACAGCTGGTGACTGCCCCTTTCTATGCTGGCAGGTACTTAAAAGAAGTGATTTTTGTGCTGCACTTCAGAGAGAAGCATCTTTGCTCAGGTCAGCTCCTTTCATCTTCCCCAGTACAGGGTGGCATGAGGCCAGGTCACAACTGCAGGGAAATCTGGTAACTGCATAAGCAAATCTTGTTGGTTTGCTTCCTTCTGCAGCAAAAAGGAAAGAGGAGCTTTAGTGCCATTATGCCTCCCCCCCAACCTTTTTTTAGTGGTTCTGTAATTTATAACTTTCTATTCTTTTTTTTTTTTTCCCAGAAATTTAAGGGTGATGTAGATGTACAGATTCAATTGACTGAAAGGACAGAGGGAAAGAAGCAGTAGTGATGAATTACTTCTTTTCTTTCTGTTTGCACTGCCTCACCCCTATGGGAAGGGCTTAGTTACCAGCTAAAAAATAACTGATTCTTGCAGAAGACTTGAAAACTCATGGTATCTCAAAATTAAGATCATTACAGATAAGCATTATTCTCTTAGTTGCTAGCTACTTAAATATTAGATGTCAGATCTAGTCTTTGTCATCTTTATTCCTAAATAAGTGTACTTTGAGTTAAGCTCTATAAGTAAGAATTCACCTAGAAATGTGTCACGCTGGCATTATAACCTTGAAAAAGTCTAAATTCGAACATGTGCTAATAACATTGCCAAAAGCTGATGCAAATTTCACATAAATGAACAGTTATGAAGTGTTACTTGTGTAAGAGAGCATTGAAACTGCCCATGAATGATAGGTGAAGCTGTCTGTAAAGTGCCTCTAAGACTGCAACAAACCCACAGATTGCCCTGGTGCAGCGTGCTTTGGGGATGGGTGTGCAGAAGGGGCTGCAACCATGGCCTCCTTAAGGGAAATTGTAGCTTAGTGTTTTGTGTAGTGGTTTGATTGTATTTAACTGGTCTGGTTACCAGCCAGTAACGACTAGCAATTGGATCTGGATGAAACCACTAGCAAGTGTTTAAAAATTCATTTGTTTCCCTTAACTTTTTTTTTTTTTCTTTGACAGGTAATGTATGTAACAAAGGGGTTTTTGTGTCTGTATTTCTTCTTATGAAACACCGTGTTTTCTCACAGAAAGTGCTCAGAAGTTTAAAAAAAAAAAATTAAACCTGGGCATGGGAATGGAGCTACTTTACTGGTAATATACTATCATGTATCATCTTTTTCCTCTCTGTATACACTCTCTCCTTGCCTTGCATGAAGGTTTGTGAGGGTATCTGAGATAGGATTGGGTTGGAAAAGAAGATGCAGCTGACATACTGAGCATACTCACAAAGGATGCTCCTTTTGTGAGCTGTTTCATAGCAAACACACAGCTAAAACATACCGGTGTTCATTTACTGAAGTCACTGCTTGTTCCGTGTAGCTGTTTATGCCTCAACAACACAGTCCAATTATGTATTTATTTTAAAAAAACAATTTGGAAAAAGTAAGACTACTTAAAAACATTTTTGAAAAGACTGTATTAATCAAAACCATTTTCTCTGGGTAAAAAACCCAAACAAGTGCTACTGGAATTACATATGGTCACCTTCTATAGAGGATTTTTTTAGCTCTGGTAACTCCTTTTATAGTGAGAAAAGTAAAATGTTTATAACATTGAGCTAAATTACTTGGAAAAGATGCTAACAAGGGAAGAATAATTTTAAAATTAACCCTTAGAAAAGGTAATGCAATCTATCAGGTTAAATGAAGGCTCATTAAATGAGAGAGACATATGAATGCAGGTACAGCAGTTGCCCAGTGGCCCATGCTGACAGCTGGTAATACAAAGAGGCTATTTGGATTATGCGTGCATCAGTAGCTTTGATTTATGGCACTTGTTTACCTCAGCTTGAGGACTGATGGGTTTATGAGATAAAAATATAGTTGTAGTTCTCATACCTAAGGCCTATCTTTACATTGTGCTCTGTGGTGATGCATTTGCAGAAGAACAGAGGCTCAAACACCCACCAAGAGTAAAAGTATCTGTAACTACCTCATTAAAAAGGAGATTTAAAAAAGAATAATTTGTTTCTAACAAAGTATATAATGCAAAGTGGTACAATGTTAGTAGTTAGTGGTATTCGGGTTGTCACTCACATTTTCCTAAAAATTTTCCTTTCAAACATACAACTCCTCATGTCACTATCATGGTACTGATGTGACAGCAAGCGCATGTGGAAAGTCTTCAAGAGGAGGGATTTCTTTCTTTCTTCCTCATGAACATTAAGTGTTTGCAGCTCCATTTCCCTTCAAAGTAGAATTCTGGGATGGATGCTTGGTGCCGCTGGTCTGTCAGGTTGGCATTGCACTTGACTTGGTTCGAGTCTCACTTTTTTTGTCTTAGAAACTTTCTTCTTTTCTTGGGGGGG
>NW_008824672.1:1121003-1131787 GCF_000699105.1 Pygoscelis adeliae | reverse complement strand
GGGGGGTGGGGGGGGGGGGGGGGAGGAGAAAACTCAAATGCAAACTGCATCTTCAATTCTTAAGCAGATTTACTATTTAACATTTATGGACAGTGATGACACCAGAGCAGTGCTAGCAGTATTAAGAAATGTGTGATATTATCTAATTTTGCAACACAGATTCTACTTACATTTACAGGCCTGGAGGCGAAAGCTTGCTTCTTTCTTGCCATGTCACCGTTCGTACGGTGACCCGTATTTTGTAACTCCTGACAGGATAGCTGTGTGCCCTACGTACAGTAGAGTGTCTGCACGCTGCTGTCTGCCCTGCAGCTCCCGTTCCCGAGTCTGCCCTCTGGCCATGTCAGGGCTGATTTGGGAGTGCATTTATAACAACTCTGCCTGGTTTTCTTCTTTTCAGACCTAGCAAAAGGCTTTTTTAAAAAACATGTTGCTACAGTTTCTTTTTATAAACACTGGGATAACTTTACTTACCTGCCTGCAATGTCAGATAAGACAATGATGCTGAACAGAAAGGTCATGTTTAATAGCTATCTAATCTTGGAATTTATGAAAAAAATAATGGAAACATAGGTTGTAAATATTGTAATAGATGTTATTTTATGGAGAATCTGTCTGTATGTCTTAGAGTTAAATGAAATCTAAAACTATTATTATTTTGAGATTTTTTTTTTTTTTCAAAAAAGTAGCGTGAGTATTTTAAAGCTACTTCAGTGTTTTAGAATAGCGTTCACATTTTTTTTAATTTCTGTTTGTGTACTCTATTAATAACATACAGTGCAGGTTGGTTTGATCTTTTGTGGGTTTTTTCTTTGTGGTGTGGTCGGGGCTTTTGTTTTGTTTTTTTTTCTGTGGGCACACATTTAGCTATGAGGAAACCTTACTGTACTTACATTGATTGCATCCATCCCTCTTTAAAAGAAGAATTAAGACTTGAACTGGGTGATGGGATTTATTCTTTTTGCTTAAAGTATTAGTATTACAAGCTCAAATACTAGTTCCAGACAGTGAAAAAGACTGAACACCACAAGGACTGTGGGAGTTTGATTAAGGCCTGGCATTCCCTAATGCAATAAGGCAGGCTCCCCTGGCCTGATGGCAAGAGGGGGAAAGTTAAGCTCACCTCAAACATAGCATAAAACTAAAATAAATGAGAGTGAAAAGAATAAATCTACATGGAAAGGCAGTGTTGTCTCTTCAAAGGCAGCTGTAGTTATTAATTAGTAGTCTGTCATTCGTACTAAATTTCAATCAATAGCCTTACCTCTCTGACATTTTCATTCACTTTGTAACTTTCTTGTTAAAGTGATGTGATTCATTGGGCTTGTGATGTCGCTTTGTGTGTCAGGCTACCTGGGAAGTGTGGGCTGCAGAATGGGCTGCTACTCCAGTGTTTAAAAGGATAAACTTGGCAGAAATCTTCACTTTCATTTAGTGATTCACATGGTGCCAACAATAGCAACATATGTATAGAATAGTAAACACTGAGCAGCACTCGTGGCAGCAAAAGCAGCTAATGGTACCAGGGCAGAGTTAATATGAATGCATCATGGCACTAATATCTTTCTGTATTACAGTATTTAACTAAAGTTGTCTAAAGCTCTTCAATGTAAACACTAACCATGACAAACATGAACTCAGCAGTATAATCTCGTCCAATGTGAATTCTGGGGACTTACACTGGGACTTAGGGCAGTGTCATGCTATGCTCTAGTATTGTGTTGGCATCATTCTACCATAGGAATTCATTTTAGGAAAATAATAATAGATGTGTACAGAGAAAGCAGCTTTAACCTGGTCTTGTAGCCAATTTAAATGTCATATTACACACATTGACACAGTTATGATTTCTTTACTGTAGAGTGGGAAAAACGGTTGTCTCTTCTCCATTACTGTTTGGAAAAACTAGAACAGTAAGAACTGAAAACCAAAAGCTTCTCAATATAGTGGTAACTCCCTTGAAAGAGCACAGATTTAAGAAGACTTTTTTTTTTTTTTCTCCCAACATTGACTGCTTATTTTCCTTCCAAGAATAATATTTTCTCTAAAATTTAGTGACAGAATTGAAAACAAATTTTCATTTTATGTAAACTGTATTCTAATAGGGTACAGAGTGAGATATGGAAAGGCAGAATTGAGAGTCTAAGCCCTGCCAAGAACAGGCTGCTGTTTTGCCTTGTTATGAGAGGATCTTTAGCTGTTTCCTTGCTATTCCATATAACGTTCATTTTTAATACGTGCAAACAATTGAAAGGAAAACAAATCACTGTGTGCTAAGAAATGCCTTACACATCAGTCCATTACTGGAAACTTTCTCTACCCTTAGTTTACTCAGCTGAAGCAAATGAGACCAATCAGTCTGGCAGTGCTGCTGGAAGTGGATCTGATACTCACTTGGGATTGGTTTCTTGGCCTGCAACCATAGGTAGGAAAACTGGAGTAAAATGTGTAGGCATGGCAAATTACCTGGTGAATCATCTTGCTGTTGCTCAGTATTGTGTTTTGTCTTGCAAAATGCATTTCACGTTCTCTCTACCATTTCTTTTCTTGCATTCCTTGCTCTGTAGACCCAATTAGAAGTGCTGTAGTACACCTAGTACACTGCCTTATCATTTTGAAAAGTAAGCCAGCAGCATTTTTTCTTCAAAAAATGGTTTTGAATATTTAAGCTTAGAGGCAAAGGGACTTCTTTCCTGAATTTTCTAAAATTAATTTGAACAGGGTCAATATAGGAGTTCATAGGAAAGGATATCTTATCCACCCCCACATTATTCCTTGACTTAATTTTGGTAATATTTACCAGTCTATCAAAATTCACCAGGACTTTCTAGATTTTTTCATAGTAAGCACATACGTACGTATACATACACATGTATACTTTGTTGCTGTGTACACCCTTGAAAATTCATAATCTTGGGATGCTTTGCTTATTTTAAAAGGAATCTAGTTATGTAATGAAAACTCTAGTTGCTGTTTCCCAAACTAAAACTGCTAAACACCTTCAGAGCTGATTTTTGGCAACCTCTTTGGAGGAAAAATTATTTCAAGACATTTGCCTTTTTTCTTCCTAACGCTTACCTGATTGTAAAATCCACTGTAAGAAACCTTGGAACTTAGCAACTTCTAGAATCGCTGACGCTCTGTGCAAAGCTTTAGCAGAAGATACTTGGATCCATTTATACCCCTGACCAAGAATCTTCTGTTCCCACTGAAATTGAATCCAGGGGAGATTTTGACACCAGGGAAAAAGAATATCAAGCCTTTAGTTATCATTCAATTGCCTGATTGTTCCTACTTTGCTGGGAATAAATGTATTCACAAATATTTCTCCTTCCTGTGTTTAATTTATTATTTGGTAGTTAATTACCTGCTAACATTTGTCCCCACAGGGACCATGCAATCTGTCTAAAAGTGGATAAATAGTAGAAGCTTTCTGCATAGAAATCTGTTTTCCTTTTGTTTTACTTCTTTGTGAGCTCCTTGCTTAGAAGGTTGCTTTCTGTGGCAGTGTCTATACTGTGGAAGAGTTGTATTTATTTTATTTCCTATTCAAATGTGTTTCACCTTATTTTACCCCTTGATAAGAAGGGAATCTCTGTTCTTCGTTTTCTTTTCTCCATAGTATTAATATTATTCAAAGAAGAATCAACCTCTTGTGTGGCAAACAGAAAGCTTATTCACTAATCTGTTAGTGACAGGCTGTTCTTATAGTTGCAAATAGAAATGTCTTGCTTTCTAGTATTTGATTATTTTTTTTTCCTCCAGAAATTACCATTTTGTAGATACATGGCAAATTTAAGTCTCGTATCTTTCAGGTGAGTTTCATATGTGTTACAGAGTTTATGTAGAAGCATTTACTACTTTGGTTTTTTTCTTTTTTTTCATGTTGCTTTTCAGCATTTCCATTATTTGGGTACTTTAGTCCAAACTGAAGAAAAGATGCTGATTCAAGGAAGAGATATAACTCTATTGTTGTTTTTTCCTGACAATTTAACATAAAAGGGAAGAGCTGAGCTGGATTTTTTCACTGCAGCTTGTGAGTGCTGATCACAGAAAAAGCAACATTAGCTAGCTGTAAATTATTGTAGGTTTTTAAAGGGAAATTTGAGAGGCGAAGTGGTGGGAGAGCAATGCTGGTGTTATAGTCTCCTTGTGTGCCTCCTTTTGTGCATTTAGAGCTCCTGTTCTGACTTTTTTTTTTTTTTTTTTTTGATGCAAAGTTCAATTATCATTAGTTCATTTTGAATACCAGAAGTGAGTTCAGGAACAGTTCTGCTCAGCTCCTGCCTGCTTTATTACACACACGCCTCCCTACAAAAATTACTAGCAGTTTCACAGACATGTGACTATTTTAGGCCCTAAGGACTAAAATCTTCTGAAGCCTGTCTTCCTTTTAAATTGTAAGTGAACTAGAGAAAGGCACAGGATTGCTGCTCTGAACTTGCCAAGGTGAATTTCTTCGCGTTGGCATGTTCCTGGTCTCCAGCATGGTAAGGCAAAGAAACCAGCTCACTCAGACCTGCGCGTTTCCGCTGAAACTGTCAGCAGGAGACAAAATTAGTGGCAAATGTGACAAGACTCCCCTTGAAATGTGACTGAAACCAGCAGGTTATTCCACTACACCATGAAGATCAAGGTGCTTATGTCAGTATTGGCCATACTCTTTTGCAGATTGTATCCTGCTCTGTTATGTCTCCTAAAAGAGGAAGTGTTATACACCCCATCACTGCTTCAACCATTTTACTTGCAAGTAAAACTGGTTTAAGGAAAGTTATATGATTATCTCGATCTATTGCCTTTTTTTTTTCTGTGAAGTATTTATTGATTTTTGTTGTCATTTGTACATATACCAGATAGCAGAATTAGTCATAAGGCTGGAAGTGGTATCCTGGCAATCCTCCTGCCCTAAGGAGGAGCTACTTATTTGTAGGCAGCTGTTTCTCAGGGGTGTTGTTGAAGACCCTGTGTGGTGGATTCTCTAGAGCTTCCCAGGCTGTCTGCCCTACTGGAATAGATCGCTGCTTACATTTAAACTTTTTTCCCCAGATCTTATTTGAATTTTCCTTACCCCAGCTGAAGCTAGTAACTACTTACAGTAGGTACCATGGATGTAAAATAACAACTATTCCAGCAGTCCCTTAAGATTTAAGAAAGAGGTAACTGTCTGTCTCTCCTCTTCAGAGCTAAGCAAGCCGCTTTCACTCAGTTACTCCGCTCTGACTGTGTTTTCTGCATCTTGCATCATTCTCGGTGCTCTGGCCTGACCTGTTCTTCATATGTTCCACCTCTTCCTTGAGGTGAGATGCCCACAGTGAGATATGGCAGTATCGTTGAGGTCTTCCCAGTTCTGAGGGGCAGAGAAAAGGCTATAATCCTCCTGCTCATACATCCCAGTTGGATTTGTTTTTTTCCCTGATAGGATGAAAGTGCTAATTCCTACTAGCCTATGATACTTTTGCTTTCTGGCCAACTGCCATTAACCAGTCCTTCCCCATCTTAGACTAGTGCAGCTGATTGTTCCTGCCTATATGTATAACTCTTATACCTGTCTTGTTTCTTAGATAATTTCTTCAGTTTGATAACGATAAATTCTTTCCCTCCAACTTATTTGCTAAAGCCAGCTTTATATCACCTCTGGGCTTAATAGCAATCTTCTTCCTTATATTATCCTTATTGTCAGTGATGATGTTGCATATCCCTTAACTCAGGGATGACCCTTAAACTCCATTTAGGATAACTGTCCATACTAACTACACATACAGAGGTGTATGTACACACCTCTAATCTTTTTTGCTTGCTTTCTCCTGCTGTTTTCCCAGGTTACTTCTGAGAATATTACCCGAGTCGTCAAAGCTGCACTGAGGTCTTGATTTAGAGCATTTTTCTACTACTTCTAGAAAGGAAGACAAAAGATATACTGTCATGCATAGAAAAACATTCTTTATATATATGTAGGATTTGTTCTTGACAAATACAGTTTGGCTGCTGTCACCTTGCTTGTTAGGAACTTTAAAATTATTTGAATACTTGCCACTATTTTTCTAGGAATTGAGGGTAAAAAAAAGTGAATCTCTTTTTCTTTCCTCCTTTCCCCCCCCCCCCACCCCTTTAAATATAAGCACCGTGTTGGCTTTTTTTGACATATCTTTTTAGTTGTCTGTTAACACAGCTTCGCAAAGATAATTAATAACGTATCTAGGATTTCATCAGTCAGATATTAAAATAATTTAAAAATCTTCTGCAGTTCTTTCTAAGCTTGTTTTTTGTTACTTCTTGAGTTGATACAGAGATTACATTTTTCTTTTTAACTAGATAATTTTTTTTTTTTAAATGAATACTTAACAGAAAACAGGTGGTAAGCAGTTTAATTGAATTTGTGGAATCCTACGTGACATTAGATATTTTCTTTTTACCCTCACCCCATGTCACCCAACGTTACAGGGACAGGCAGGTTCTTTTAGGGATCCTTAGTAGAATGAGGACTGGCCACAGGATTGTAGTTATATTTAGAGCTTTATTATTATATAGAATTTTAATAATCAGCATAACTTATTGTTATCTACAATTTCTAGCAGTTAGCGTAGTAGCTTGTTACACAAAATTTTTAGCAATTATCATAGCTTTCAGTTAAAGAGAATTTCTAGTAATTAGCGAAGCTTTCTTATTATCAAGAGTTCTTAGTTACCTAGACTTTTAGTCACCTGGACCCTCTGTAGATCGGGTCAAATTCTTAAAAATCAGCATGTGATATGATAATCTAAACTCAGACTTTACCTAAAAGAAGATGAGTGAGTCTTCCTCGGAGGAAGACGACGATGGTGGAGGCATCCCTGACCACCAGGGGGATCACAAGTTTTGCCATCCAGCAGCAGTTCTGGTCTAAGTCCCTGGGACTTGCAGCTGTTTGATGTTATAGGCAATATCTCAAGTGCTGTTACACTTCCCTGTTCCATAATGGGTGTCACCACATCCTGATGACAATGTTTGGTGGGCAAATAGTCTTGTTGCAGTGCTGACCAGAGTTTGTCTGTTCCGTAAACAGGGGTCATCACATCCTGGTGACAACCACAGTGGTGAGAAGGGGAAGAGATAAGTGGGTGATACATGACCAGCATGATTACATATTATGGCCAGTTGCCTTAGAAAATGGCACTGGCTATGCTAACCATATTACCAGGTGTCAGGAGATGGGGTACCGGTTGTATGCCATGCTGGGGTCTAAAATGAGAAGTGACTAGAGTCAGGAGAAAGCCACAGAAGAGCTGCTAATTGTGATCCTTCAGTAATTTTTTGCTGGATTTTCCATCTATGTGGATTAGAGCAGTCACTGCTATGTCCCAATTTGCACCAACTGCCTGTGGTCTACTTCAAGAATTAGGGGTGCTCACATGTATGAGTCTCGCATGCAGAATGGTATCCTTTTTTTGGAGTACTTCCTGTACATAGGAAAAGCTAAATGATAATACAGGTATTTTTCCTTTACTAGAAGGAAAAAATCCAGTTTATTTAGGAATAAAACACTACACGTACCTACAAATGACCAAGACAAAAAGTCTTTTTGTCTTGGTCATATTTTTGCTCTTTGTACAGTTTCTGTCGCTTTGGTCCATTCCAGTAGTGCAGTTTGTTCAGCACTATCTATCATCCTACTAGAGTAGCATCTTCATTACATCAAGCTCTGAGAATGTGTATCTGTCTCAAAGGGCTTGTGGTGGTCTAACCGGAAAGAAAAAAATGCAAGCATGTTATGCTTTATACAACAGCAATGTATAAAACATTGTAAGTTATTAGTAAAATATTTATTCAGTGCTTTAAGAACTAAATGATTAATGATCTTAAAGTATGCTTTCCGTGGGAGAACAATCACTGAATAACGTGGAGATAAGAGGGGGAATAGGGATATTTCTAATAGGATTTCATAGAAAGGGTAGTAGGCCTTGGTGGTCATCTTCCAGATCACTGCAGAAAACAGACAATTTTAAAATTACTGTTGGCAACACTTCCAAATGAAACAAACCAACGTATATTATGCTAAATCATGCTTCTTTTTTGGGAAGAAAAAAAAAAAAGTGTATTTGTAGCCAAATGAATCAGGATTTCTGTAGGAACACAGTGATGTTACCACAGGATGTGGGATTATCAAAAAGGCAGTGGTTATGGAAAGGTTGTGTATTGTATTGTATAGTCAGGTCAGCCTGAGCTCCCAGTGAATGAAGCTAAAACCTACTACAGTCCCCTGATATTGTAATCTGAGCAAGCAGATGTGTAGATATAGTATAGTGTTTTAACTTAAGGTATAAGGTGTAACTAGTGGCTGAAAGTGGAAAAAGATGAATTGAAGTGAGAAAAAGGATACATGCCTTTTGTAATAGCTATGACTTGCCATTGTAATGAAGAACTTTGAGTAAGTCAAACATCAAAACTGGCTGCTTTTTCAAAGAACCGCTGTATCTAAAAGCGAGTGATTGGGGGTAGAAGCTGGATTAAATGTTAGGCATGGATATCAGATCACTTGTTTGGCCTTAGATTTTATTTATTAAATATTTCATTAGCTTATTGAAATAACAAGCAGTAAAACAATGAAAACATTTTATATTTTATTATGCTCCTACCTAAGCTATCTGCTAATTAGGAAAAAAAAAAAAAGTTTAAATGGCTAGAAAGAAACATTAAAGTAATTTATGTATATCCTGGAAAGGTGCTGTATTTCATATAAATACAATATGAAAATGTAGTTCTCTCCTGAGAAGTCCAGAGAAGTATAAATGGCTGCGGTGAAATTTAGTTGCATTTGCATGAAAAGTGCCAGACTGGGCATTCTACATTTCCTTCAATGGCAAAAGTATATGATGCCTTTTTTAAGGTATTATAAAATTAAAATTATAAATAAATATAATATTAAAATATAGGTCCATAAATAAATTATACGTACAATAAAATGGATGAAATAGTGAAATAAATATATTTTAAATAAAAGTGTATTCTATTGATAATAACATCCAAGGAGAAAAGAGAGAATCTTAGTCTTCATGTAAAGGGTCCTCAGACCCCAAATATCTCTGGTGTCTCCTAGAAGAGAAGATACTTAGTAAGTCCCAGGAAATATGAAGAGCTAGTTCCAGAGTTTCTAGCTGCTTCCTCTCCCATGTTTCCAATGTTTCTGTCTTATCTAATACCTGTCATCCTTGTTTTAGATGCTATGATCCATACTATACTTTCTGAATTCTTAAAATAGAATAATGGGCATTATTTCTTGCTTTATTACAGACTTTACTGAACTTCATAATTAGTTCTATTATGTTGTCATGCTTTATGCTATATAACACGCTTACATGGTGCAAATGCTATTACATAATAGCTGATGATTTCATAACAGGGATTGTCTTAGATGATTACTCAGAATAACCATAGACCTAAATTCAAAGTGTCGGTAAAGATCTGCTTAATTTTAAAAGGCAGTGGTAACCTTCTATTTAAAGGGTTGACTCTTTCCTAGCATATGTCCTTTCAAGTAGGGGTCCTAATATAAGTAAACACTTATTTTGCTTATTTCCAATTTCACTGTAATATCCAACCATTCAGGACTTTTGCACAAGAAATGATTTAGAATTAAACTTCCGGACTGACTTTTTAATAAACAGGGTGCTACAGACTATAATATTGAGGCACCTGTACAAAAAGACCCAGACTCCTTTGCAATGAATGTCTTAGGTGCAGACAAGACACTTGGCAATAAACACCAGCACACTATGTCTAGCAGCTTTTGCTTCAAGAAGATGTTTAAATATCAAAGACTGAAAAGAATAGTGTATTGGAAGAAGAGTTCTCCCTTTGTTTTTTATTCACTCTAGAAATATCCCACTTGTTTGTATGTATGTATGTAGCAGGAGAACATGGTTTTTGGGTACTGTATTTCCTTGTGGCTTTGCTGCTTTGACTAATCACATGGGCTGATGGCTGACTAAAAACGTGCTACCGAGGCCAGACAAATTCCACCAGCAAGCTTCACTTGGCCTGCTCTGAGCTGCTTCCAGGGCTACAAGGGCTAGAAAGCCATTGTCAAGTAGGAGATCATAGGCTGGATCACCTTTTTCTGTGTATCAGTCACGTGACCAACAGGGATGAGTCTAGTCATGGGACTGGATTTTCATGAGAGTCCCACTCTGGGAAAGCAGAGGGAATGTGAGTTTAGCTCAAAAGAAGCACTGTAAGAGGCTACATGGCTTGTCCTGATGGGAAGGCTAATGCAAATGGGTTAATGTACTTTACTGAAGTTTGAATCCTGGCTCTAAAATGGGCAGCAAGAATATCTGAACTCATGCCTACAGCCCCTTGATGGAGAAGGAGATGCCCTCAGCCAGCACAGTCGTGCAAATAGTGTGTACTTGTGAATGTCAGGTCTGCCACCCCAAAATACGCAACAGCTTATTTTGGAGTGAGGGCAACATTTTACTTCTATAATAAGGGTAACTTACTTGGACAAACATTTCAAAAACATTTTAGAGTGATTTAAAAAAAAATGCTGCTACTCTTAGCTCAGTCAATGAAACAATGCTCTCCTCCCAAATACCTGCGCAGCTCGACTGAACAGTAAACAAATAGTCTTCTGAAAAATGTAACTAATGTTTTTTCATTGGTGATTTGCATTGGACCCTACCAAATACTCGGTTATGTGTGGTTTACTATGTGGATGTGAAGGAATATGTTCTTATACAGAATAGGTATAGACATTCATTGGCCTTTATGATCAGCCAAAACAGAACCCAAGCAAATTACTCATAGTA
>NW_008824672.1:1119541-1120988 GCF_000699105.1 Pygoscelis adeliae | reverse complement strand
TTTAAAGGCCTATTAATTCACTTCTCCCAGAGGAAATGACTTTATGGGTAGAAAATTTCTACCAAGTCTGTAAATGAGTCCGTATTTATTTCAGATAGGAAGACTATGTCTGTTGCTATGACTTTGGGTACAACTAGCAGGAGGGGGGAATTAAAAATAGCAACTGCTCTTACCTCGCTTTCCTATGTCAATAGCTTATGATAGATGTATGGAGATTAAAATGAAATGGCTGTGGAAGAATAGCAGTCAGAAAAGCAATACCTTCCCATCCAATGACCTTTACAATTTAAAGGATGAAAAGATACATTATGCACAAACATTTTGTTATCTTCAGGAACAAAGTGCTAGTAACTGAACTCTGGATGGTGCGGCCTGAATACAAATGAGCATCCTAATTGAGCTGATTTGATCTTTCTTAAACTATAGTCCAAGTCAATAATATAGTGTTACTGAAAGAAGCAGTCCTCTCATTAGAGGTGGCATACCATGACAGAGTGTTTCCCACACTGGCATCTATCCTGTCATCGATTATGCGCTGCTAATCAGTGAACTGTGGCATTAAAATCAAAGGTGTCCCTTCTGCTGTCAGTTTCTTTTTTGCCAGGTTCTTCTAGGTTCATTTCTCGAGCAAAATCAGAATCTTACCAAGAGAAAACACGATCTTAACGCTCACCCTGTTTTGTTGGGTTTTGTTTCTTTTTCTTTTTTTAAGGGGAGAATCAAAAAATGAGTCACAAATGTTAGTGGCATTGCTTGATACGGCACTGGATGACATTACAGTCATAAGGCAGCATAAAAATCAGCATAGAATAAAATAGAATGGCTTTCTCTGATATGATCAGGAAGGATAAAGGAGAAAAATTACAGTATTTTGTAGTACAACATACTTTAAAAAAATCCTTATTTCCTTCTATAAAACGTTGCATTAGAAATTCCTTTTAACTGGGAAACTGACTTCTTTTGTGTGAAAAATGCAGATAACAGTTCTGACTGAAAACTGTGATTGAGATGATGTTGTTTATAAAGTCATATTCCTTATAGTCATTCAGAAGGCAGGATTTGTGATATTGTGTGTTGCTTGCTAAAGGATACGACACCAGGGCGTCCTGGATTGCATTCGCTGACTTGTTTTCTGTTGAGTAAGACCCCCGTTTATAAGGCACAGTTGTCGCCATAGATCCCTCTACCTGAGAGCTGTTCTCCATCCGATTGAGCGGGAATTACTAAGTCACAGAGGTGCTTGAATTACAGAAGAGAGAGAAAGAGATGCTAGTACATTTTTTATGACACCCTTTGATTTTATACCTAGCTTCAGGGCATGGTGTATGTTTAGTTGCTTCCTCTGACCTTTGGGAAGAAGGACAACTACTAACTGGTTGAAATGTCTGAAGCAAATACTGTATTTCATTAAGTTTAGAGTTTTTTGTGTTGTTTTTTTTTATCTCCT
>NW_008824672.1:1093612-1119434 GCF_000699105.1 Pygoscelis adeliae | reverse complement strand
AAAGCCCTAATGTGTCTTGTAGGCTTTCCCCCCCCCCCCCCCCCCAGTTGTTTATAAGTCAAAGTAAATAAACTTAATATTCCTCCTCCCTTCCACTCCTAACCTGTAGCGGTGCTGTGCTCTGCTGAGCAGCCACTGTGTCTCACACCACCCATGGCTCTGCTTCACTGGGGACTCTGATGTTGCTTATGTATAAATAACATGCATGATCATTTAGTAGGGACTGGGATTTTGGATGAAAACAGACTTACAAATGCAGGTTTGTTATCAACAGGCAACACATTTTAAAAGGTAATGGTGTGCCAAATCAGAACACAGTTTTAATTTAAATAAACTTTACTAAAGAGTTCTGATGTGTTAATTCAAAGTTGAAATGAAGCTCTGGTGCTTCTGCAACTTTTTATAACAAGCAAAGTCAGTATTTCTAGAGGATATCTTATTTCAGACTACAACTGAAATTAGGCCACGTGCTTTACTTCCTCTCCGCCTCCAATAAACGTAACTATCCTCTGAAAATTAGTTGCAGAAATAGTACAATGGGATTAAAGTAAACTGCATGGGTTTTTTCTATGCCAAATTGTACACAGTTGTGTGAAACTGGAAAAGGCATTTTTGATTGCCAGAGTTTTGAGCATCCAGCTGGATGACTTTTTTGGCTCAAATGTCCCACTAAGAATAGAAGATTCTGAAATCGGAAGCAAGTGCTTGACTCAGTAAAATTTTCAAGTTGCCTGCTTTGGTTTTAGCATGTTAAATATCCCACTGCCTTTTTTAGGGAAAATTTATGTGCTTAAACTTAGTTCATAAGAATCTTATTAAATCTGGGCTCTGGTTAATGTTTCTACTACATACTGCATAAATTAAATGTTCATCCTGGTCATGCTCTATCACTCTGGATTGTAATGCTAGTAGAAGTTATCAGAATACACAGAAAGTACTATCCCTTATTAAGAAGATATATTTTTTACATGTTTTGGACTATAATTATACTTAAAATCACACTAAATTTTAATCTCTCTTGCTTTTCAAACTGCTTTCTTTGTAGTGCGTTCCAGTTCAGCCTTGTTTCCTCCCCTTATTTGAAGACTTGTTTACAGTACAAAAGTGGAATTAGCTCATTCTTCTGTGCATGCAGTGATTAAAATACTGCGTATTATCACTAACATAGATAGCTCAAGGTGAATTAAATGGAATTGGCTGTTTTGCATGGTGAGTTTCTGATTTTTAATTAGAGTGTTTGAATTCTGTTTGTTGCAAATGGTAGGCTGCATGCCTTGGCTCACGATAAATGTAGGTACTGGGCTGGGACATCGGTATTTTCGATAAGAACCCTGAGGGCTTTTATCCCAAAGGTCTTTTCCATGCTTGCCTTTGCAACCATTTATGCATAAAATTTCTTCAGGCCTTGTGAAAATATCTCATTTTGCTAACACAAACCCTGCTATTAAAGTGACCCTTCTGTCCAACTTCCACCTTTTTTTCTTCCCTTTTCAGTCTTATTTAAACAAATTTTGAAACATATGGTATTTAACTTCCTCAGACAAACCACCGTGTAATTTGTCCACTTTTACCATTATGTCTGAATTCTATTGAGAAATGTCAGTTACACAAAATTTCGTTGCCAGTACAAGGATGAAATTTCTTGCTGATAGGTTAAGATTCACATGGTATGTTGCTCTTAACATTTCAAATAGGTCTAGTATTTGCATATATGCAAAGTAGCATCGCTGAAAGCTGTAGTCATATACTAACAGAAATCAATCCAATGAGGCCAGAAATAATGGCTTTTTACTTATGGCATATTTCTGTAACATGGGTATCTTTCTGTAATTTGAAAAGTAAGTGGAGCTTAGTTTGTTCTGCCAAAACTGGTTATTGATGACCACAGGTGTTGGGAATTGATAGTGTAAATCTACCAAAGGACAGGCCATTTTTAGGTGCCCTGTATTTAGGCACGTTTATGATTTCAGAAGATGTGCAGGTGCACCATTATAAAGACAATGCCACAGTATAGCCTTGATTCAAGAATACTCAAGTGCTCTGCTTTGGAGCAGTCTCTCTTGTAATACCGTAAATCATAAATTCTCTGACAAGGGTCTCTTGTACTTGTTGCTTAGTGTATAGGTATAAAGAGTCTTGTACTCCATCATATAAAACTTCTGGCATCTGACACTTAAGATGACTGTTTGTTGCGACTAGGCATTGTAGATACAGAAATAATGAAAGGGTTGTTTAAAAGTTTTCCTCAAAAAGACCCTAAAATCTTTTGTTGAATTACAGATAACAAGTTACAAACAGCTCTTTCATTAAGCAGCTAGTTAGGGATTTCTAACCCGATTAAGGATTTTGATTTTTGCTGATTATGATTTTCTTTCTTTCTTAAAATAGAGATAAATTAACCCAGATGAATTAGCAGGTGAACAACAGCAAAACAGACAATTAGTAAATGTATTAGAATGGGAAGATCGAGAAAGAACAAAGATTTTTCCATTGCCATTTAAAAACCAAAAGATGTGCTAGAAAAAAAATCAACCCTATCCTCTCATATTATTAAAAAAAACGGGGCGGGGGAAAAAAAAAGGGGGGGGGGGGGGGGGGAGGGAGAGGCTGGTGTTGTGGGCTTTTTTGTTCTCCAACATCCATTACCTATTAAAGGTGAATGAGCTTTAAATACAGAATATTTCTCTGTTTGATAGAGAGACTATTTTTTGCAGACGGTGTAAAGGCAAACTGGAATATGCTGACTGTAATGTGTTTTGATTTAGATCTGCTCAATTTTGTGGTATTTCTAGCTCCTTTCCTGTGTTTCCATTTGCAACCATCATTTTACTCCTGACTGGGTTGGGACTCCCATCAAGGGGAGCTCTGCCTTTCATTAGAAGAGTTGCACTGTCCAATTTTCTGTCGTTCTTGATGTGACTTGCTTCTTAAAATGTTATTGAGGTTACCCAAATGTTGGCAGGTTGGCACTCTTGAGCTTGTGATATTCTTTGGATAATTCTTAGCCCTTAATCCCAGTGACCTCTCACTTTCTGAAACCCCCATACTGAGTCAATCAAATCAAAACAAACATTTGTTTCCCTTAAATAAAAAAATAAATTTATTGACTCTCATGGAGCTCAGAGATTTATAGACCTATCAAACTACGTTTATTTAAGAGTCATTTTCTCTTATGACTGTAACTTATTTCCACTGAGGTTCTCTGTTTTGTTGATTCATATCCCATGTGAGTTTCTTTCACTAAAATGTCTCCACTTCTTTCTGCTCCTTCATCATTTTTTTGTCTTTGCTTTCTATTCTAACTTGGCTTCATATCTCATTGACCTTTTTTTTTTAAATTATTATTTTTATCCCACCACTTTTTTCCCCCAACACTTCTACTCCCATCTGACCCACTTCTGGTGATTATTTTACTGATACCCTCTTAACCACTTCTGGTTGAATTCTGAACTTTTCGGTCCAGCTTTCCAGGACTGAGTTTAGAACAAACACCATTTCCATTTTGAGTTTCATATATATTAAAGTAAACAACAAATTACACCATCCCATACTTAATCAGCAGTGCATTGTTTTATTTTTTTCCTACAACACCCTTAAAAATAATTTCTCACGTTTTATCTTTGGACTGTGAACACTGGTGGTTTTATTAACTAGGTGTCGGTACAAATATCATGGAAAAAAAAATTCTGTACTCATCTTGCTCATGCTTCCTCTAACAATTTTAACATTCTTCTTTCTGCATCATTTCTTTCATACTAGCTGTCGGTTTTCACCATTATGTGAGGCATCTAGCCAATGGATTTTTGTGCACAACAAATCCAGTGCAAATAAGGGAAAAATCAGATGATGTTCAGTTTCCTTGTCAGAGGTCCTTACGAATGCATTCAGTAATATTACACCATCATGTGGGACAATAGAACATAGAAAATATATATTTTTTTTAAAGAGTAATAATCTTAAAATTATAATAATTTACAAATTTTTTGATCGTGTAAATTAGTTGCTACTAAATACTGAATGCTCATCTAGCATCTATGAAAGCCAACCTCTGCTAACATTTCCATGAAAACATGTTTTATCTTTCCTTGGTTTGAACAAGTAGTGTCACTAGAGGGAGCTTTTACCCATATACATGTGTGCTGTCAAGGGCAAAAAGGATTAAAACTAGTTCTTACAGCTGCCTGTAACAAATCACAAGTGCATAACGCGGGTATATTATCAGTGGATTACGTCTTTTTGAAATTTTATTTTTCATTTATGGAAGCTAATGAGTTGGGGGGAAAGCCTGGCTCTGGCTTTCGAAGAGTAGAACCAAGTTCTTGTATTCAGTAGTTCTTGGTAGAGTGTTTTTGCTCTCTTTCACAGTCTTACCCTTCTGCCTTCTACCCATTATGTTACTTTCCAAATTCTCATCTGCAGATTTCTAGTAAATAGTACTTTATCCATATCAATCTTTCTGTATATCTTGCAAGTGACAAAGTTTTTCAGCTTCTTGTGATTTTTAGTTCTCGCTTTTTTAGAAAACCATCATGGTGAACCTCAGCCAGGCATCTCGTAAGTCTTCAGAGTCCTTTAGGTCATCTTAGGCCAATAGAACAACCTTGGGGCTTAATTCTGTCATGACTATGAGGAAAAAAATGTCCAACTGGAAATCCTGAACAAAAAGTTTGCTATCTGCTTTATAATTGTAACTCACTTGGAAGTATGCCCTATTGGTCCCTTCTCTGTGTCCTGTCCACAAAGAATGTGAATTTTAATGCCTAGTTGATTTTTTTTTTTTTTTGGCAATTCTCTAGCACAAATTATACCAACAGATATTTTTACTTCCAGGGATGCCTGGTATGATATGTACTGATCTGCCTAGGATAGTTAGTTACTATCTTGGATGTTTTAACTTTGTCAGTGTTAGTCAACCCTTAACCATAGACATTTTTCTGCTGATAACTTATTCCTCATTCAGTGTTTTTCTTTTTCACTGCTTGCAAGGGTGCTAGCTGTGATGAAACCATGTCTTCATGGTGTTGAAACAACGTTGATTTCACAAGTCTTAGTAAATATGAATTATGAATTAGTACCTCTAAACTTAGAGGCTATAACTGTACTAATAGTATTATTCTGAGCTTATTAGCTCAATTATTGCTGGTCTGTTTCCTGCTTACACTTGTTCTGCCTTCCATTTTCCCTTACATAGAAGTCATTTTCTTGTCTCCACAGGCAAATATAACAAACTATCATAAAGACTGATCAGAACTAAAAAGCAGAAGGATAGTGAGCTAATTACTACGTAATCACAACTGAAAACTGTAATATTGGCACTAGGCTCAAATCTGCTCTCATTACACTTCTTTAGATAAACTGCTGTCTTCCCCTGAAGTAAATTACCATGCTTTGGTATCGCAGTCAAAATTCGATGCTCTTCATGTCTGTCTTTCAAGTATGGCTGCAGAGAGGGCACTTTTCCAAACATGCAGCATATCCATTCATAAACTTAGTCTGGAAGCTGACAGCAATCAACCTAGCTTTTCTACAACAGGGAAATATCTCCAAGTATTTTGCTTATACAGTCTCTGAGCAGGTGGTGTGTTTTGTGAGGCACCTCACAAAACTCTCGAGAGTTTTGTGACTCAAGACTAAGCATTTTCTCTTGATAAAATGAAAGCGTAAAAGTTAGGCTGTCTCTCATATTGTTTTATTGTAACTTGAAATTTCTATGGGAAATGCTGCACAAAATCTGTTCCTCAGTCAGTATACTATCACATTAGGACACAGAAGGAAATTGATTAGTGGAGACTGATTTACCTCAGTTGAAATTGCTCTGATTTTTTCAGGTAAAACAGTGTGCAGCCAGTGCTGTCATTCAGAATACCATAGATAATGATAATAGAGGTCTCTTTATACATTTATATATATTGAAATTATTTTATGAACAGTGGCTGATGGCTGACCCTTCCCCCTAAACACAAGTGCACACAGACACCTGCAGGGAATAGTGTATTCCCACCATTGTACCAAATGTAGAGAATTCCACCAAAAAATATTTCTTGTTTTATATGGAGATAGCAAAAAATCTGACATTTTGATGGCAAAAATTATTACTGGGGTTTTTGAAATATGGCTACCCAACACCCCCCAGAACCCTTCAGGAAATATTTCTACAACTGTTTCAAGTTTGGAAGAAATTTTGAAGAGATGACCTGAACACAGTGTAACTTGTTACGTCCTTCTGCCGTTCTTGTGACTCAGGAAGAGGTGCATGTCATATTCTTGGTATTCCTTCTAAGGTTGCAAATGGCTTCCAATGTTTCATGCAATTATTGCCAATATTTCTGAGGTACAAAATGGGAGGATGGGCTTCATGAGTTGGAAGCAGTGACGTGGAAATTGTATTTCAGGCCTAATACTCTGCATATTGCTCAATGGTAAGCCTTTTCTTTCCCAAACATTAAATGAATGCTAAATGCTTTTTCACCCCAATAAACTTATTTTCATAAATGCTACCTAGGTTTGATTTTTCTGGGCCTTCTTGCTGCCTATACTGAAGTACAATATGTTTCTTATCTAAATTATTTCAACACCTGTATTTAACCATTATCACATGAGAAAACCTAAGTATTCATGTTGATGACCAGATATTAGCTGAGAAATAACAAGAATTCAAGAAACATGTCTCAGAGCTGGCTGAGAGAGTAACAGACTAGCAGATTGACAACTCTTTCCACATCATATTACAAATAACAGAACAGATATGACATGGTGAATTCTTGTGCTATCATGATACAAAAGGTAATTCAGTGCATGTGAATTAAGAATAATGTAAAATACAACATACAAATATATTTTATATCAATATTTTTATTTGAAAACAAAAGGCCTTTTTCATTAAAAGAACTCTAAGGAATTAGCAGCTGGGGCAGGAAAACTCACCTACACTCAGAGAGTTTCAAGAATGGTTCGCACATTTGCAGCAGAGAACTCTCTTAATGATCTTAGATTTGAGGTCAGGATAATGCAATAGTGGGGCAATACCTTATTCCATTCTGTAAATAATACAGAATACCTTTATATCAGCTATTCAGATATGAGCATACCATCTTCTTTTATTTGAAATAAGGTACCAATTATGTTCATTAGTTATTTAGCAAGCATTTTTCTCTGACTTCTTGCCTGTGGGAAGTTCTATCAGTCCTGAAGGTTTTTCTTGTACTATTTTCCTGAATTTTTTTTTTTTTAAACTGTTTGGCCTAATACTAAGTGTGAGACCTCTAAGCATGAGGTTTAATTAATAGGGCATCATTTATGAATTCTGAGCATCAAATACCACACGGTCAGCCTAAAAATTGAAATTCCTCTTGGGAATTTTGGCATAAGGCATGCCACAATTTCATACTCTTTGAGCAACATGTGAAAACCAACTTGACAATAACTGCAGTCCTTTTCTTAAGTGGATATTATGTGTGGATATCACATTTATAATAACACAACATCACTGTTCCTTTGTTTATGTATTTCCTGTGTTGATTTTTTTCCTATTTGATTTCAAGCCATCCTAAGATACCAGTAAGATGGGATGCAAAATTCACTGCAAGTTTTACTTATGTGTTTATTGCAAATTTGATTTTCTGTGTAAGAACAGAAGTGGAGGGAAAATTTGCAAACTTTTGCTTATATTAATGAAAATCAGAATTATACTGTCCTATTTGTGGTCCTCCTCATTTTCTTCTCAATAATGTTTTACTTGTACGCATATACAGCATGAAAAGTACCTATATGTATGTGCATGTGCTTCCAGTGTATATTGTCAACCAAACTGAAAGAAGATGCATGGATACTGGAAAAGGATCATTAATCAAACAGATGTATTTTCAGTAATTATGAAATCTCCCTATTAAGCAGAAGCAGTAAGTCATTAAAATATGTTCTCCAGCCTTTTGGCTAAGATCAAGCATAGAGTATCTTCTCATTAGGATAATGGAGTTCAATAAAATGATATTCCATCATTCTCCATAAGGGAGCAAAATGGAACTTTTTGGTTAACTGCAATCACTTATTCATTTTATCTTCCTCCAGTCTTGTTCATTCATTCATTTATAAGAGAAAATTAATTCTTCACACATTCAGCCTACTATCCTGGCAAACTGCATCGAACATAAAAGTTAACTTTGTAAATTAAATTAAGGGTGGCTTAATGAAATTAATCCTGAGAATCAAATGCACAGAAGTGCAAAGTATTTGGTTTTCTTTTTCTTGGTGGATTTTTTTTTTTTTAAATTCAGGAAGCTGTTAATAATACAAATTCAATTTGTTAAATTTAAGGAGACTTTATAGAGGAAAATCAGAGGTTCATTACATAAATCAGTTTAACTTTTTTTTTCTTGCCATTGTCTTTTTCACTTGAATTTCATTTATACTGATTATTTCCTATTTGTTTTCAACACCTTCTGACTTCATTTTTCTGGGAACTAAGGATCTTAATTATACATACTTGATTGGACATATCTTCATTAACCATTTATGGATTCAGAAGTGGGATAGAAAAAACAAGCTTGAAAGGCACTATTTATCATGGCATATCATCTTAGAAATGATATTATAGCAGATTTTCCTTATTCTGACTGGATGTCCTTCATTCATAGTTGAATGAAAGGATTGAATAGTTTTACTTTTTGCTTCAAGCTTTTTGGTGATCTTTACCCAGAGTAATTCTGGATAAGAAGTAGTAAAGTAATCTACTCTCTGTAAAAGGACAAGGCACAGTATCTTCAGTGCATTGTGTAGGTTTTGAGGTTTGATGGAAACTTTCAAATCTTGTTAGAGGACCAAATATGAGACACTCTTATTGAAAGCAGCATTATCGCTGTGTTTATGGTGATTGACAACACAGCATGTTTAAAGTTCCCAGCACACTATTGAATATGCAGATGTGAAGATAAATCATAATGCTTTGATGAAAATATGTTGTTGCTGCTGATGCATATATGCCAGGAAGAGCAATTTAAAATGGTTGCTTGAAATGTAGGATAATGTGAATCCAGGATAGTTGTCATACTCGCTATTAAAAGTTCACATTACAAGTAGCTTGCCATAGAAATAAATAGTGAATCCTCCAATTCAGCCATTGTTTTCATCAAATGGTGCTGGATCCTGGATTCGCAGCCCCAGCTGAAACTTGAAGAATTGCTGTCTAGAGTAGGCACGTAAAAGGTTTTTCTAGCTTCCCTGTGGTGTCTTTCCTCTCCTGACATACAGCTTTTCAGTCAGCTCCTCTATGCTTGTTAGAGGGGGACTGAGCTAAGCTCAAGGCTTGTCAATGTTCTTTGCTTACTGAAAGGATGGCATAATTAGGTTCCTTTTGGTATCTTCTCATTTCCTTTATGGTGTAGGAACGCTGCCTGAATTCCAGGTTTCATTCCAGTGGGACCCCAAGAGGCTGTGTCAAGGATAGACGAAAGCTAGACCTTCACAGCTTTGTTCTGGGTGTGAATATTATACTGAAGACAGGGAGTTAAAACTTGAAGTAGAAAGCTGGCTATGTAGAATTAATTTTACAAATTAAGTTGGTGTTCTTTAGATGCCCTTGAACAGATTTGTAAAAAAACATTTAATGCTTTTTACACTGCATTTAGTCAACATTATTGGCATGAACTTGTGTGGTGTCTCTGACAAGCAATGTAAAGTCAACTCTCTGATATTTGATTGTTAGGCAGTTTGGTGGGTTGATGCTGGCCAGGTGCCAGACACTCTCACCCAGCTGCTCCAGCTGCTCCCTCACTCCCCTCCTCAATGGGACAGGGGAGAAAATAAGAAGCAGCAGCAGCTTGTGGGTCAAGATAAAGATGGGGATCACTTGCTAATTACCTCATGGGCAAAACAGATTTGACTTGGGGAAAATGAATTTAATTTATTGCCGATTAAAATAGACTTGGATGGTGCAAAACAAATGCAAAAAATGTAAAACACCTTCCCCCTGACCTCAACCCCTTTTTTCCCAGGCTCAGCTTCACTCTTTCACTTCTGACTCCTCTATCTCCCCTCCAAGCGGCGCAGGGAGATGGGGAATGGGGGGTTATGGTCCTCTCTGCCATTCCTGCCCTCTCGCGCTGTTCCCCTCCGCCAGCATGGGCTCTCCACAGGCCGTAGCTCCCTCAGGAAACATTTACCTGCTCCAGTGGGGAATCTCTCCGGGGGTGTCTGGAGCCCCTCCTACCCTCCTCCCACTCTCCCCTTGGGGCTTGCAGGGCTGTTTCTCACTCTTTTCCCCTCACCCCTCACTGCCGGGCAGCGTTCTGCCAGTATTTTGCAGGCCACAAAGCCAGCAGCCCCCCTGCCAAGACCTGGGCAACTCCAGCCGGTACAAGTGGAAAGTCCTATGGATAATGCTGCATCACTGTATATTTGTTTGTATACAGACTTTCATATGTATTTACAACAGGCATCCTTCACTTTGAACATAATGGGAATTCATGATCCAGACAAAGGTAGTAAACTGTAATGTTTGGAACTTAATATTCAGATATCTGATTGAAATTGGAGGGAATGGGCTATAATTGTAAGTCACCTTCATTTTTCAGATATGCTAATTTAACTGTGCTGTTTTCCTTGGTTGACATGTTAAACATGTAGTAATAATAAGGTTTTACCAAGCATAATTACCAAGTACTCTTGGCCTTAAAAATGCCTCAGTAGTACCCATGCATTATAATGAGGATACAATAATATATGCCATATATATAGCACCCTTCCAGCCAGCTTTTAAGACAATGAATTACATTACTATTCTCTTTAATGAGTGTTTCCAAATCAAGAGTTTCTGATGAGACAAAAAGGAAATGTGAAAAAGGAAACAGGTCTTGAGCCATTGTAAAGACATTTGCTGTTATTTAAAAAACAAAATAAAACAAACAAAAAAAACCCCAACAAAAACCAACCAAGTCTTTGGGAGCATGTGAAGTTACCTGGAGTTGTTATAACTAGCCGTCACAGTGAAAGGGAACAATGGTACACTAACCCTCTGCTTGATTAAGCCCTTTTAAAATTGATTTTGATCCTCATTAAGTTCAGAACTGGGTTTCCTACTTGGTGTTCTGCTCTAACAGAAGCTTTCCTCCTCCTGTCACAGTAATGCACCAGACAAGCATGAGTAAGGCATAAGCTGTTTTACTGTGGATGGCAAAACTGATTTGTTTAAGGATGCTTAGTTCCTTCCAAAAGCAGATGAATTTTGCCTGGGGCAATGCAAAGACTGAATGTAGGAGTAGTGCAGCACCATCCTTCCATCCTTTCTCTTCAGTCTCTACCAGTATGACAGAACCATTAAGATCTGAATCAGCAACACTGATCAATGCAGGCAGTTGATGTCCTTAGACTTGCACCTTATAGTCTGGTCATAAATTATTTTTTCAGTTAAGTAACTCTTTGGAAATGTTAATACAGTCTGTTTGTTTTGTACAGGAGAATACAAACACATTTTTGCTTTGGGGGGAGAAGAAGCAAAACTTGTTTAGTCACAATGTACTTTATGTATTTTAGGGACCTGTTCTCTGTTACATCTCCTGTGATGCTCTCAGGACAGAGAAGCCTATGAAAGAAGCTTTTTCTCACAGTAGCAGTGCTTCAAAACAGGGAATACAACCGGAAAGTCTAAACTAAGATGGGTGTGGAACACTTTATGAAACAAAATATTGGGGCCTTCTATAGCTGTTGTGTTTATCTTGATGTTTTATTTAACATCATGACTTGCTCAGATATTTCACAGAATACCATTCTGTGAAATATCAGTGGATGTTTTTGTGTCTTTTTGATTGGATGTCACCCTACTAACACAAAACAAAACCCAGACACCACTATACAATGATTGCTTGTCATCTTTTTCTCCCTTATGTCCCCTTCAAGCCAAATGATAAAAATCATTCACGCGTGTTAGATCTCTAACTACTTTTTCTTCCTTAAAAATGAAAGAACAAGTACCAAATAAGAAACAGAACACATGGTAACTTGCTTTGTCAAATTCTACCTCCAGCTGAATCCCACATGTCATTTACCAATTGGACAGACAGGAAATAATTAAGAATAAATTAATATAATTCCTTCTTCTGAATGAAATCTGAGCTATTATAAAATTTGGATATTTATTTTCCTGATGCACAAACCATGGCACTTAAAACTGTTTGAATTCAGCGTCTGGCTGTGCAATTGTTTGATATTTCTTCTTGTGTTCATGCTAAGGATTAATAAAAGCTGGCATTGGCTCTCCTTGCACTGGAATTTCATTCCCTTTTAAAAAGAACATAGAAGGACCTGCAACACTCCAAATCTGTATCTCCTCACAATAATGAAAAAACTACCATAGACATTTTTTCCCTTTTTTTTTTTTTCCTCTCCCCTCCCCGTTTAAGACTTATTGACTCCAGTGAATGTAGAACTAACAGCTAGAGTTTGGGCACACAATGTCTTATGGAATTAAAAACTGGTTGGTGTCTCAAAACTGGACATCTCGCTTCTGACTGATACTTCTGGCTTTAGCTATCCTTAGTTAGAAAAGAATTGACCTATCATACATACAGATATTTAAAAATGTTTGCTGTTTTCTTCTGATGAGATTAAATTACTTAGTTTAAACATTGACTTTACTCCCAAGTTTTACTCCTTCTAGAAAACTGGGAATCCAAGCAGGCTGACAAGGAGTTTGCTTGTGGTGCGGGTTGCCCTGCCCTGTGTCAGCAACAGGAATCCTATAAATACTTTACAACTGTAAGTCTAATATTCTCATCTTTCCAACTTGCAAATCTATCATAAACAAAAATACACTGTTCAGCTTCAGATATACAAATTTATGCAAATCTTGATCTGTTCTTATCATAGAGGTGTGATACTCCCTTTAGTCTCTAGGGAAATAAATAAAGAGTCTATCTTTAATTATTAAATGCTAGGCACTTTCAGACCTTTGGAAATAAGGTAAAATGTATCCACAAAATGTGTCTCCTATAAAGCTACTACCCTAAACTGACTTGTTCCTCGTGCTGTTGCTCCAGTGTGCTTAAGGATGCTGAACATTTACTGGAATCAACTTGCAGATTTTTTACCAGCATATGAAAACATTTGTTAGCCTGCTCTGATGTATGTATCGTTTCTTCAAGGTATTAGCGTAACAGATTTGGGCCTCTAGCGTCAAAATTCACAGCCGTGTTACATAATTGGTTTGAGTTTCACAGCCTCTGAGAATATTGCATCTCACAGGTTGGTTGTAACACAGCTTGCTCTTTTCAATCTACAATACAGAGATAAGTTCAGAAACCTAAACTATGTTCATATTTTCTTATTATCCAATGTTCCTCAATTTCTTTTTTGTTGTTGTTTTTCCTTTCCTATCTACTGTTCTATTCATCAAAATTCACGTAAGATTTTGGCCGTAAAAAACCAAAAAGATATCAGCAAATTCTGGAAGCTTATCTTCTGTTTTTGGGAAATCAAATCAAGACCAACAACATGATCTTAAATGTATGCCATGTATATCCTAGATTAATGCACCAGTAAGGAGAAAAATCAAAAGTATTTCTTCTTTCACCTGCTAAAATATCTTTTCAGGAACATTTTGTAGAAGAGGAAGGACACCAAGGTTAGACCTTATTTGTCTTTTCCTCTCAGGAAAAAAAAAAATCTGTCACTATATTACAGTTTAATTCATAGATCATGCACCTTTTGGTTTTTGCTTCTATCATCACTTCTAACAGTAGGCAAATGATAAACAGCCAACTAATAGCTTCTGCTATAAATATGACATATCTGTTTTCTCCAAAGGGGAGATGAAAATAAACAATGCACAAACATGGAATTAATAATGCCTTTGGAAAAAAAAACTGAGTTTAAGCTTAAGTGATGTTTACTTTCTGCTGTGCAAATTGAGAAACAATTCTCTGCTGCATTTTGCATACCCTGTTAATTTCTATTTTTTCTCATTTAAGCAAATGTGGAATGTGCTTTACATGCTTCATGGTATTAAATATTTTGTCTGTCTGGTAGGAGCAGAGTCTCTTCCCTAGCCATTATAGGAAAAGGGTAGTTTTTTAGTATAAAAGGCATTCAGACAGGAATCTGCAGCTTTTGCTCTGAATTAACTTTATTATGAGACTTCTGTCAAGCATCTTAACCAATCCATAAGTGGGTAGATAAAAATATCTTATTATCTCTTATGAGGTTAACTTCCTTCACTTTGTGAATCGATTTGATATCTGTAGTGGTAGGTTCTATACGCCAAGTTTAAAATATCTTTATTCTGTACCTGTGCTATATTGTTTTGAGAGTTAATATTTGGCTTTCTGAGGGCATGCTTTTATATTGAAGTGCCCAGCAATTTTAAAGTTCCTTACTGGCTGTTTTGATCTTGCTTAAATTAGGTTAAACCTGGAATAACAGCTCTGAGTTCAGAAGATTTATGTTGATATCAAACTGTTAAAAGTAAAGGGACCGTTAAAATAAGTATGTATCGTGAGGAAAAAATTACATGTCTTTTTCTTGTTAAAGATAAAAGCTTAATTTTAGAGATGGAAATCTGCTAAAGCAATGATGAAAAGTTAAGCTGACTGGTAAAAATGTTATTCAGGAAACTAATTATCACGCGTTATTGTCTTATCCCTGGGTCCTGAAAAACAAAGAAATCAAACCAACAAAAAAACCCACCGAAACCCCCACACCAACAAACGATCGAAAGATACTTGTTCATATAAGGTTGGCTGAGCAAGAACATAGGCTAGGCAATTGGCAAATGTATTTTAAGCTAAATGAGTCTTGACAAGATAAATTGTGAAGATTTTCAGTGTTCTCTTCTCTCCTCCAGCCTTGTGGGTTCCTCTGCCCTCTACTCTAAAACTTTTTATGTGACATGACTCCAGGCTTCTCCATACTTAATTCAGATAGGTACCAGTCTGTGAAAAATCATACCTACCTGCAAAGATACTTAAGAATGAACTTTGTTTGCTGTAGCATCCTCCAAAACATTCAGGTATTTCCAATAGTGAAAAGGTGAAGAAGTATATTTACATGTCAGAAGGTTAAAAACTAAAGAGGCATCTGAGGATTGGATATGCAAAAATACAAAAATACTTATGAATTTTACTTTGCATAGAGTTGACAGTCTATTATTGCTTATGCGCTAAGGACAGTTTAATGAAATCCCAAGTGTACAACCAGACAGACTGACGGACTTCCGACTATTCCAGATGCAATTGACCTGAGGTTTTTTTTTTAAAACTGAGCAAGTAATACGGCAGCTTTCTCATACAACTTTTCCAGTCGCGTAGGGTGCAAAGCAATTTATAAATTTGTTCATAAAAAACACAGCAGCGCGATGGCATGAGCATTTGCCAAATTCTCAAAGGACTGTGGAATGCTCCGCAGACTCTAAAGCTAAACCAGAAGCAATCCAGACGTGTTTTTGTTTTAAAGTGGTGTAAAAACTTCCTCTGTCCACTCTTTTCCAGTTAAAAAAAAAAACAAACCACAACCTAAAACCAACCAACCAACCAAAACCCTGCAAAAACCTTACTGTGGATATAGCTTAGAGACAATAAAAAGAATATAATTATTTTTTTAAATAATTCAAAATTTAATGCTACTAAATAATAAGACATAAGTTTAATTTTAAGGACCCCTGTTCTTTCCAAATGTAAAATACTAAAGAAAAAAAAAAATCTTGTAAATTCTGAGTTTAAAATATTGATACTTTCCTGAAAAACTGAAGTGCAAAAGTTTTGGGGACAGTTTTTTCTTTTTCCTTTGTGAAATGTTGAAATTTTGATAAATCTGAATTTCAAGAGGCTACTTTGTATACCTTTATACTTGTTATGATTCCAAACTGAATAATTTATTTAAAAAATAAATCCTAATTTCTCTGGTTAAATTGTAGATCGCAGTAATTAATGACATTTACTTTAAACTTTTTCTCATTTTCAGTAGTTAAAGACAGAAGTATGGAGCATACTGTGGAACATGTTGTATGCCATTTGATGAAAGGCAGTGCAGCCAGAAATGTCTGATAGTAGTCATATAATATATCGCATATTTGCGCTATTGTTATGATATTACCATTTCCAATATTTCCCAGGAGTGCTTACAAATGTTTACTAATAAATCCACAAAACAAGAAAGTTTTCTTATCTATTAGTAACCCAGTCCTTGGATGGAATAGGGCACTAATTTATACAAGTCAAAACATGTAGTCATACCATGACTTTTGGGATTAATAAGGCTTTTGGCTACTCTGAAAACTAGTCAATAGGTATCAGAAACAAAGTTCAGGTAAAAGGATACTTTGGAAAATCTGGTAAAGTACTGTCTGTCTTTGGGCATCCAAATGCATTTTTTGAAATGTGGCCCTGGTGGTGCATCCAGTGTTGCCCAAAGACTAATTCCTGAATCGGAACCAGAACAAAGAAACAGGCCTGACTGGCTGTGCTCTGCTGTGAGCAAAGTAACCGCCATAAAAAAACAGTACCTGAGACTTGTTCCTTTCCTTGCAGAGATCTATAGAAAGGCTTGAAATAAACCTCAGAACAAGTAACCTTGAACAGTACGGGTTGTGTGGAGACCACTAAATTCATATAATTTATGGCTTCACCTTGGAGGGGGGAAAATAGCTGCTACGTTTTCTTCCTTTTCAGCAGCAGCCACCCTTTTGAGCAACAATGTGTTATCTCTATTGATGGTATGCAACTTGAGGTGGAATATGAAACATCCCAGGTGATCAATATGAGCAGCTCTAATCTTTTAGATCACAGCTGAACTCCAGAGATACTTACAGAAAAGCTTCAGTTACACGTGGACTCACTTGCTCATGAAGCCGAATGTGAACTTGGTTCCCTAGCAGCCTGTCAAGACTGTCCTGTGAAATGTCAGTCATGTGGGGAAACTGCAGACTTCTGCAATATGGAAAGAGCACTATGCTCACAAGAGCACAGTGAGAAATAACAGATCAAAGCAACGGAGGCCAGTAGAAATAGCAAACAAGAAGCCAAATGAGGCTTATGTGAGACTTGCATTGACTTTCTGACATGCAAATGGGAATGGTAACTGGGAAAGGAACTGTTGTGTGTGCAGAGTACTGCCCTGTTTGCAACATGTGTAGTGTGGACAGCTCTATTGTGGCTTAAGGTATCTAAAAAGTGGGTTGGTTTTTGTTACCCTTCTAATGTAAGCATGGTACAAAACGAGTCCCACTTGGGACAGTAGGTGTGACAGAAAAGAGTAAAAAAATGAAGCTTCCACTCTACCAGTCATCATCCTTATCTAGTCGATAAAGCAGTCCAAGAAACTTGCTGGGGAGTAAAGTTAGCTTTTTATCTTAAAGTAACAGTATATGGTGGATTTTTTTTTATTATTATCCCCCACAGTCAAGAAAAACACAACAGAACATGCATAAGGCAAAAGGTTGTTGAACGACCCCAAAGGCTGGTACATTTGGCAAATACACCTGACAGGCAAGTATTTCCTTTCCCCATAAAAGAAGGTCTTCCTTGATAAGCTCTTTACTGATTTCTTGCTGACTTAAGAACTTGGAGCATGAGGTGTACCCTGCCTGGCATTTGCCAGCCATTACCATCAGTATTTATTTTTTTCATTAGTGGCCCTTCTGAGAACTGAGGAAAGGGCTTCTCCAGCAGTGTTCCTGTCACACATGATGAGAGGTTTGGCTAGAGGTTTCTCATACTGAGCAACAGGCTTGTGACACAGGGCCAAGGTTGATTTTCTTGTCATTGAAATTAAACCTGTGATAGGCTGTCCTCAATAACACCTGCTTCTAAGTTTGATGTTTTTTAAAGGGGTTACCATTGACCATGAGCTGCTTTGTAGCATCTCCCACTTTTCAGTTAAGCATCACTTTAAAAGTTCATTTGAAACAGTGCATAAAATGTTCTAGCGACTTATGCTTATTTATTCCTACTCTTTGGCGGGGACACAGTCTTGTGAATTAAACACGGTGGATTCTAGTGTTCATTTCAGATTATAAAAGCTGCTTATGCAATATGAAAAGTAAGGCTGTCTCAGCATACTAATATGCTGCAATCCAAACCAGCTGCATTAATATTCCTGTTGGTTGTCATTGGAGATATGCCAATTCCCATACTTATTTATCCACGTTCCAGAGTGCCCTTGCAATCTCATGACTGCTTTTCACAAGTGCTTGGTGGCTTATTCTTTCTCCTCAGCACGCTACAGAGAAATCACTCTACATATTCAAATTGGAGGAGAAAAATGTGCTTGGGATAACTAGCATTTAGCACACAGTACAAATTAAACCCAGATGATACGATTCTCTCCCTTGCTCCCCAACGTTTACATGAGAATTCATATTTTAAAGCAGGAGTCTCTTGCATTACAAGTAAAGATTAAAAGTTGCTTTAAACTTTTTTCCTTGCACTTGACAGGCATTTTTGTATAATTAATGAGTTGGATATACTGGTAATAGTTAAGATTTTGGGGTTTGTATTGTAAATGTTCTGCTTGTACAGTGAAAATGTTGTGTAAAAGAGAAACAGTTAAGACTTTATGGTCAGAAAGCCACGGCTTTGTGTATTTCTTGGCTAAGATTTTTTTTTTAATGCTACTTCAGATTGACTCATCTGTTTCATATTCTACTAGCAATTAATTGTGGCTATTTTGGACTCAGAACACAATATTGATATTGCAGTCATTTGCCTTTTTGCATTTAAGTTTATCAGCTTTCAAGTTCTTCATTTCTTCACTTCAACAACTTTTTTTAGTAAAGTTGTTATTGGCAGTATGTTTATGTCTTAGAGCTAATATCCTACAGCAAAATTATGATAATGGATTATAATTTGATAGAAAATCTTGACTGAAGATTTTGAAGAAGGAGGGGTAAATTTGTGGATTTTGGGTTTGGTATTTTTTTAAAGGTCTGTTCCTCAGTGCACACTGGACCATAATGATGGAAAAGCCTTTGTTCTTCAAAAGCATTCTTAGTAAGTCACCATCACTTATTTCTGATGAGTGCTATTTATCAGTATCCAAATATTTTTCTTTTTTAGAAGCACTGTACACATCTTAGCTCTCTTTTTACTTTGCTGACAGAATCTTTGCAAAAGCTTCTGAGAGATCTTCCAATGCAGCTTCAAATTATTAATAAAAACCACCTGTAACTAGAAATGTATACTGTTCCCATTTCTTAACATTTCTAAATGTATAGTTTTTTGTATGCATTCTAACCTGCTGCTAGATACAAATGTCAAGAAGAAACAAATGAACTGCAGATTGTCTTTTTCATCTACTCAGACTGCTTTGATAAGATATGTCAGCAACTTTACAGGTGACCTGTTTATTGATCAGGATGCTAAGCATTTGAACAGACTTCTGTGAAGTGAAGCATTGAGTTTGTTTACTCTGCTTTGCCCAACAAAAATCATTGAAGTCACTGGTATAGCGAGGATTAAGCTTTAACAACCTCTGGGGTTGATAAATCAAGAGTTTGTGTGTATATGGTCTGCTTTGTGCTACAATCAAGGCCTGTCCCTTCAAATAGTCTGGTCGCTATTCCCCAAATAGTTCATGGACTAAATAAGTGGGAATTAACACAATTGCAGGCAAAGTAGAAGACAGCCCTTTTTCTAGTCTATCCAGCATGGTGGGTAAACTATATAAATAAACTATAAATAGACTGTAAAACAGGAAAGGACAAGCATCCTTTCCTGGTTTTGTTGAGTGCAAACACCAGAACATATGAGAGGCTGCACTTGGTAGGACAAAAGTTCCATCTCACCTGGTATCTGGTTTCTAATAGCTAGGTGCCTGAGAAAGCATGTAAGAACAGCAAGTGCATAGCAGTCCTTCCCTTCCATAGTCTTTAGGTCTTGAGGAATTTGAAGCTTGTGGATTGCAGAGGTTTTGCATTTGTATTTAATGACATTAGGTGACCTTTCTTCCATTGATCTAATTATCTGACTCTCAAGGAAGCTTGTTTCTGATGGACACACACTGTAATTTCCCTCTGAATAGGAAAGTCAGAGTATCGAATGTCATCAAACCTATGACAAAGTTAGTGGTTCTTTCTATCTGAACAGAATGGAGGCGAGTGGAACTGTGGTTTTGCTTCAGGAAGTTAACATTTAAATGGACCTAAGCTGGCTTGGATGTTAATACATCACTGAGATAAATAGTATGGAGGAGAGTTTATTTCTTTGCTGCTATGATGCTGGCAGGAGAGTGCGCTCTGTAATTGATTAACAGGGCACAGTACATTGACTTATATGGGGAAAGCTATTATATCTCAGTAACAGGAAGGTATATATGATTCTGGTTTTAGTAAGTAAAAAATTGAATTCTGCAGGAAATAACTAAAAATGCTGAAAGAACCAAAGGTTCCCAAGGATTTTTTTTTCTCTTAAATCTGTGGCATAACAGCATTTCATGTTGTGAAGGAAGTTTAAATAGTGCAATATATTTAGTGGAACTTTCATACAGGGCTAGAAATATTAGCTTATGTAAGCGGTCTTTTAACTTTTGTTCTATTGGATGTAAAATTATGAGTTATTGATGAGATTTAGTATCTTTTTTAACATCTATTCATTTGAAGTATAATCATTCCCTATAATTCATACACATTTATGGTGAATTTCCTATATTTTGAAGCCCAAATGAGCAGGCAGGTTGGGGGGGGTGTGTGTGTCTGTGTCTTTTAAATAATGAGAAAGTGAGGTATTTTTGGTTTTATTCTTTAGTTTATTAGTTGGCATCCCAAAACAGGCATAGGAAGCAAATGCAGTTCTAAACAATAGTGAAGGAAACCCATATCAACTCTGCTTGGTTTTTCCACCCTGCCCGCACATTTCCTTAACAGTAAATATCATGTAAGATAAGCATAGGAAAATGCTATAAAGAGATTTTGTTATGTATTTTTTAAATATTCCTGACTATGTGTTCTTCTGCTTTTAAATGTTTCGTTCCATTTTTATCCTAGACAACAGAATTAAGAACAAACGACTTCAAATCTCTAGCTAGGTAACACTAGCAATGAAGTGGCAGCAAGAGTGGTTTGCTAGCTGTCTTTAAGTTGAAAAATTATTTTTATTAACTACCAAAAATACACTATAGATCCTATAAGATCTTATAGATACATTATAAGAAATACATGAGAAAAACTTTGTCAAGTAACTCTGTCTTTCTGTGATTATGACATTTAGGGCAAAATTTGTAATAAGTACTTCAATCTGCTGCTCACTTCTGTTCTTAAGCTCTAACCTCATACTACTTTGACTGAAATAATAGCAGCCTGCCACCCAAGATCTTAAAACGTAGGCCCTTGCTCCATGCCATACGCCTGCTCTCAGAGACAGGTCCTGTGAGACCCCAGTGTGCTGCCTGGGTGGTGTGATGTGAGCACAAGGCGCTGCACCCATCAGGCTGCAGGCTTCTGACCAGATGTGCTGTGTGGCTGCAGCCAAAGCAGCGGGAGGAGGGGAATCGATCCTTCTGTTTTGTGGTATAAACAATAATGCTTAAAACCATTTATCTTCCCTTGTCAAAATTCCATCATTAAATAGCATGGTAGTGAACTTTAAACTCATTGGAATTGTCCTTTAATTCAGTGCCAAGCAATTGCCCTTTATTCTTGCCTGTGCCTTTATGCTGGTATGAAGTTTGTTTTCTCCCTCAACAAACTCTCAGAGTTTTGTGAAGGAAACTTATTTATTTTGTTAAATGTCAAAGTAGTGATTCATGAACGAATGTTCTTCTGTATTTCTGGGCTTCAGATTCTCTTGCTGTGAAAGTAATTTTATTTTTCTTTACATGAGACTGGAAGTTTTAGGAGACCTGCATTATAAATTGCTTGATTCACTCACGATCCTTTTTTTTCCCCCTTAAAGTTCCTCTTTTGAGGGTAGAGTTAATTCAGTCTCCATGTGTGATCCAGTCTGACCAAATCACTGTTTTCTAATTGTACCAAAACTATGTGGTGTGGCTGAGCGTTAAATATGCTGCCTACTAGGGGTGGTCTAATGCTTTCTAGATACATAAATCGAGGGTGTTTCCACTTATAGCAGAGCCAGTGTTGCAGTGCGTGTATTTAAAAACATTAGTCAAGCTGACTGGTGTAGGTTACTTTTTTTTAGGTTGTACCTGAAATGTAAACGAGTAATTTAACCTATGTATTTCACCCATCTGTTGAAATAACTGAGGAAAAACTAGAACAAAGGGCAGTACATTAACTATCTAAGTATTTGAAAAATCAAAAACCAGTTCTCCTCATTCTAATTTACATGACTTCATACAACAGCAGGAGATTTGTTTTAAACTTCTTTTCATTAGAAAGGCAAAGATTCTGATTTTGTTTTTTTCCATCTTAGATGCTAATCTTCTTTATACTAAGTAAAATAGAAGTGAAGTGCTCAAATGGATTATAGAGATTATATTTAAAAAAATGTTTTGTTAATTTTTTCAGTAAATCTGTAATATGTGATAATTCATAGGCGTTTATTAATGTACCCTGATTTATTTTCTTTTTTAAAGTATCAGGTTATCAGCACTTATATTACAGAACTGAAAATTTATATCTGATCTGCTTCTTACAAAGCTTTCATGATAATACTTCTCTTTAGCACTACATTTTCATGTCACCAAAAATATTCCAGATACACCAGGACAGGCTTTTTTGTTTGTTTGTAGTATCCCTAAGGAGAGTGGTGGCCCATGGTTAGGCATTACCATTACCTAATTTTGTCCTTTGTTGAAGTCTTTACTTTCTCATGTTGAGGTGTGTATCTGTATGTGTGTGTTTGTGGGTTTTCTTGAGGGTTTGGGGGTGGGTTTTTTGTGGGTTTTTTGTTTGTTTGTTTTTGTTGGTTTTGTTTGGTTTTTTTACTGAAGTGTTGGGATGTAGCCACCTGCATTCCAGGTGTACAAAAATAACAAGGCTGTGTTATTACCCAAAAGAAAAATAAAGGGCACATTGCCACTTAATATGTATGAATAAATATGTATGAATAATTAACAGCATAAAGTGAATCTGTTTTCTTGTTTTTCAGAAAAGTGTGATGAACCTCTGGTCTCAGCATTACCCCACTCCTCCTTCAGCAGTTCATCATCTATGACAAGCAGCTATGTGCCAGGGTATGCCAAGTTAAACAAGAGAGGAGGTAAGGGGCGCTCTCTACCTTAATGTTCAGATATTTAAAGAAAAAAACACAAATTATATTTTTAATATGAAAATGCTTTTTATGTAAAATATTATTGCTTCAGTTTGTTTTAACAAAATTTTAGCTGCCTGACAGACTGTTTTCGTAAATGGAATGAATTTCTATTTTATTGTATGTGACAGTAATTGCACTCCATTGCACTGCAGGGAGAAATACACTACTAATAACATGTAGCAGCATGGGCCAAATGCCTAATATCAATGGAGTCATACAGTACGGTTGTATAATTTACTTCAGTTAAAAAGGCTGTGTTCATCGGGTATATGAACATTTGCAAGGTCATGGTTGTTGGAGCTTTGATGCGCTTTGTTGATTTAACTTGTTTCCCACCTTAGCAATGACTGCTGTCATTCAGTTTTTTCTAGTACCACAGGAACTTTGCCTTTTGCATGTATTTCTGTTAATGCAATGAGATGTGGTTCAGAAGTAACAAAGCCACTTCAATTTTGGTGGTTGGTAGAATAGGTGCATAAGTTTGCTGATTTACCTGGTCAAATTATATCCTTAGGGCTAGGCAAATTTATTTCACTGTCTGAACACAAGTCTTTACCTTCACCCATAGGAATTTTCATAGCTTTCCTTGAAATTTCTAGATGTCTGTATGTATACCACTTTGATATCGATCTCTAAATTAATTTCACAGGAATGACACATTTAAAAATGAAGCTTTAGATTAACAGAAAATTAATATTATGAATACTATTGATTTTATTTTTTTCTAAATAGTATCAATCTAAAAGTCCTAAAATCTAAAATGTCCTGGATTCTTGTAGATCAATACCAAAATTTTATCTTCCTCCCAAAATACATGTCAAGGGTATAATGAATTGACTTAACGAACCTATAATTTAGAAAAATTTTCACTGTAAGGATGAAGAAGAGAGAGCAAGTGACTATAGTGCCTCGATCTTCTAAGTCCTGAAGATATATAATAATGGCAAAACACCAGTCTTGTAGAAGGTTGGCTTATTTTCACTGCTACTTTATTTTTCCTGCTCCTGCAGGAATTATGTTGCTCCTGCCTGGATACCATATTCTGCCTCCTAAAAAAAAAAAAAAAAAAAAAGCATTGAAAGAAAAGTGACAATCTTTTGTCTTTGGCTCTTTGTAAACAAAATCTGAAATACTATCAAATGGTGGAACACTCTTGAGGTTAAAAGCAGAATTTGTTGCGTTGAAATTATAGCCTAGGCTGCCCATGTTCACCAATTTTTTATACTACTGTTTGTGCAGCTTCCAAGACATGAGCAAAGCCATGAATTTCCTCTTAGCCTAATTGTAATCTTATATCAAAGAATAATTATTGGGCTAGCTATTATTACAAAAAAAAAGAAAGAAAAGAAAAAATACTGTTAGGGAGAAAAGTCTCAATAACAAAACAGACTATATACGCATACTTCCTTGAGTCTATCCCTTTCCATGGTGTTACACTCCCGCTGTCACAGGTCCTCCAAACCTTACGGAGGATGGCTCTAGCTGGGGTGGTGGCTATGGTGCATTGTCAGTGTCCCAGGCTCTTTACTGGGAGGAGGATGCAGATGGATGAATCAAGACATGTTGGTCAAACTAAAGGACAAGAAGGAAATGCACAGGCAGTGGAAGCAGGGACAGGTATCCTGGGAAAAGTATAGGGATGTTGCCTGGTTGTGTAGGGATGGGGTCAGGAAGGCCAAGGCATGGCTGAAGCTGAACTTGGCAAGGGACACAAAGAATAATAAGGGCTTCTACAGGTATGTCAGTCAGAAAAAGAAGGTCAAAGAAAGTGTACCTCCCCAATGAACACAACTGGCAAACTGGTAACAACAGATGAGGAGAAGGCTGAGGTACTCAACAACTGTTTTGCCTCAGTCTTCACTGGCAATCTTTTTTCCAACACCTTTTGAGTGGATGGATCTCAAGGCGGGGACTGGGGGATCAAAGTCCCTCCCACTGTAAGAGAAGATAGGGTTCTTGGCCACCAGAGGAACCTGAACATACATAAGTCTGTGGGACCTGATGAGATGCATCCCAGAGTCCTGAGGGAATTGGCTGATGTAGTTGCCAGGCCACTCTCCACAATATCTGAAAAGTCATGGCAGTCAGGTGAAGTCCCTGGTGACTGTAAAAAGGGAAACATTGCACCCATTTTTAAAAAGGGCAGAAAGGAGGACTCTGGGAACTACTGACCTGTCAGCCTTACCTCTGTGCCTGGAAAGAATCATGGAACAGATCCTCCTAGAAGCTATGTTAAGGCACATGGAGGACAGGGACGTGATTTGACACAGCCAGCATGGCTTCACCAAGGGCAAGTCCTGCCTGACCAATGTAGTGGCCTTCTATGATGGAGTGACTACATCAGTGGACAAGGGAAGAGCTACGGATGTCATCTACCTGGACTTCTGTAGGGCCTTTGATAAAGTCCCCCACAACATCCTTCTCTCTAAACTGGAGAGGTATGGATTTGATGGGTGGACTGTCCAGTGGGTGAGGAACTGGTTAGATGGTCGCATCCAGAGGGTAGTGGTCAACGTCTCAATGTCCAGATGGAGGTTGCTGATGAGTGGCCACTTAACAAGGCCAAGTGCAAGGTCCTGCACCTGGGTCAGGGCAACCCCCGGTATCAATACAGGCTGGGGGATGAAGGG
>NW_008824672.1:1090095-1093045 GCF_000699105.1 Pygoscelis adeliae | reverse complement strand
GATGCCCCATCCCTGGAAACATTCAAGGTCAGGTTGGACGGGGCTCTGAGCAACCTGATCTAGTTGAAGATGTCCCTGCCCACAGCAGGGGGTTCGGACTAGATGACCTTTAGAGGTCCGTTCCAACCCAAACTAGTCTATGTTTCTGTATCAATGACAACATTGACATGGTAGGATCTGCTTGAGGTTAATTGTATGTGTTTTCAGGGAATGGGGTGTGGGGCACTGCGTGATTAAGGGGGCCAAGCTGTAGACATAGGAGACCCTGGGGCAGGTGGTGCCCTGGCCACTGGGACACCATCCCCTGCCCACAAGCAGGGTGAGCAATGCTGGTGGCACCAGCAGGTTCTGCTACTTGTCTGGAGATCATCACACAGGAATGGACGAGCCAGGTCTGTTGTCAAGCCAGGAAGCAAAATCCATAAGTGTGGAAGAACACAGGATGGAGCTGCGCATGAATACACCTATGATGTGGCTCAGGTAGAGCCTGGGGGCTGAAATGGGGCCCCTAGGCTCACGGGCAGGGCGAGTGGGTCCCCCACTGGGTAGGGCAATCATGGCCTATTGGTACCCTCAGGGCCCTGACATTGATCTTTGTTTATTAGTCTGCAAGTCCATATGTCTGAATTCTCTGTATGTGTGTGGTTTGCATGTGTAGGATTCTTGTTCTTTGATCTTATTTTTCTCTTGTTTTTTGTTCTCTAAAATCGGTCTTAGCCAGCTCCCAAGGTTGCTTTTTTTTAATGACTAGTAACTGACCTGGTGAGTTTTTTATAGCCCTGCTCCCTCTGATACCACCCTGTGCCTGTACTTTCAATACCTCTGCTGTCATCCCATGATTGTAGTCCTCTACACTACATTTTTATTCTACAGTAATAGTTTGTTCTCTGCAGAATATCTACTTTAGGTACGGAAATAAATCAAAATTGTTATACCGATAGTCACTAGCCCATGAAATCACAAAGCTAAGTTAAAGGTAAAACAGATTAGGCTATGTTACCTGGTTGTTAGAGAACTACTATTACAACTAAACGAGCTAAACAGAAGTCGAAGACTAACTTAGAGAAAATATGGCTGACAAGCTCTAGTCCTGCAGCCCTGCAGTGTTGATGCAAAATCTGTGGCCTGTCAGGAGCACTGGCAATTTCTTTGGTTTTGGGCCTGCAGACTAGTAGATAATACTGTTTATTGCTTCAGAAATTTAGAAGATGACCTCTGAATGAGAATAGATGTTGTTTTATGCTGGGTTCGGGATTTTACTTCAGTGTTGCCTTTATTTGGTTACCTGCCTGTTAGTAATTCTCATTCTTTCTGTTGCAATATGTCTGAACACAGGTTTTGATAGACTGTTGGGTCCCTTAATTTGTGTTTCAACTGTTCATTGTCCAGATGAAAGAAGTTAAGGAACAGTTCAATTCTAAAACACTGCTCATCATTTACGTTGAATTCTGCTGTATCTGATTACAGTTATGTTCATTTGCATTCTATTCCCTGTTCTAACATTAAAAAAAGTCACTAGAATCACTTTAATAAAATAAAGCTTCGCATCAGCTTGGCGGGCAGGATCTTCAAATTCATTTTGAATGACTATTTCTCCTTTTAGTTTACTAGACTACTTAATTTTATTGTAAGTGGAAGGCAAATCAGACATTTGGAATTTAATTTTTTTCCTTTAATTATATTTACCCTCCCCTTTCTTACCCTTACAATCACTACAGTGCAGTTTCTTTTAATGTTGTTTCTTTAGCAATATGGATCTACAGTGCTGTCATTAATCAAACATTTGCTTAATTTTCTCTATCAAAAGGTCATTTGAAATTTAGTTGCATCTTGTGCTTAAAAAGTAACTTCTTTAGACTGTTGTCATCCATCTCCTAATACCGATGAAGCCTAGCATACATATTTTTCAAAACTGAAGCTTCAATATGTATGTTACCTAATTTTGCTTTCCTAATTCTAGTACCAGTAAAAGTACCACAGAATTCAGGAATGTGTATAACATGGGAACTCAGCCTTCACTGTGTTTATGCTTCTGCTTCTACAAATGATGGAAAATAGCTCAGTTTTAATGTTGAGCTATTTTACATCATCGTGGAATTACAGATATTGCTAATCAAACCAGTAAAAAGGGAATCCAATTTTTTTTCTCTCCAAAGAATCATTATCAGCTAATAGGTTCCCAAATCAAATGTGCTATTTAAACCACACTGTGCTCAAGTCATTAAATGGAAAGAACTCCCTCTCCTCTAGCCCCAGACCCTTTAAATTAAGGAAATGCTCATTTGAAAATTCTGGTCTCCAACCCAATTATATTTTTCTTTGCTGTTTTCATGGCACTTCACTCTAGACTGGCAAAACACTTTAGCAGACTGAATGGTATATTTTATTCTGTTGATTAAGACACTGATTTACTGAACAGTCACATCACGTTATTAAGAATGTTGCAGTTTGTGACTGTAGTCTGGTTGAGTTTCCTGCTATAAATGTTGCAATTGGAAGGATGCACATCAAAGAGTTTAACATTTACAGCAGTTTTTAGGAGGCTTCAAAAGCAGAAACATCCACAAATTTATTCCTAATTTTTGATATCACTTTGTTTACAAATCCCATAACTAGTGATCTAGGCAAACAGCACTAAAACTTCATAGAATGGCATTGATCTGGAAACTGAGCCTCTAGGGTGTATGTGTAGGGTATTTTGCTATGTCAGTATGTGAGAATATTTTACATTTTCCACAGCTGTCTACTCAGAGCCCTGTAAGCCTTTGCTGACTTATGGATTAGTACATATACTTATTTCAAAGGAAATGCAGATTTGATGGACAGAGTATAACTTGGTTAGAAAAGTTAACCTCTTCAGATCTGTTTACTTGGTGCTTCGTATTCTTCTGCTTTGCCCCTTGTTCCTGTTCTGATCCTTATTTCTTGCTATGCTAAGCAAAGAGCAGCA
>NW_008824672.1:1084975-1090064 GCF_000699105.1 Pygoscelis adeliae | reverse complement strand
CGGGCGGGGAAGTTATTTTTAATTAGAGGAAAAATTACTGATTGTAGATACATTATATTCAGACCTGCAGGTCTGTCAGTCTTTTGTAAATTCATACCAAAATGTATTAAAATTTGAAGCCCCAATTTCTATGTCAGTGCGTAAGTCTTTGATTTATATAATTGTTACAACTGTGAATCCCTGTTTCCATGATCACAAAGAGCCAGAGGCCTGGGGGTACAATGCATGTGTGCATTTTATACCAGGTCTCTCTTTCATTGATCCCCAAAGCACCCCAACTGTCCCATGGGCTGCCTTCCCTCTTCTGCCTTCCTGGGTGCTTTCAATCATAGCAGCTGTGAAAAGCAAGCAATATGCTTTCATTTTATTATTGTGGAAAGAAGTAGGGAACAAGAAGGCCCCAGAAAACGTAGACTATTTTGTATTTTTCTCTTTGTGAACAAAAGAAGATAGTTCCTCCACTGTATTACTAGTTAACAACACATTTCACTGGAATTAGTGGTGTGAAGCAATTCCTGTTATCCCTGTCAAGTCTGCAAAGAAAGGGGGTGAAGAACCTTTGAAACTTAAGATGCGCAAAACTTATGTGGAGACCGCAATGATGCGATTAATTGCATAGTAAAAGTAGGTTTGAGGATGGTAGACCATGGTGACTCCTGACTTCTGTTAAAGGCTCATAAGCAAAAGCTTGGATTTAAAAAGCTAAACGGCACTGAATTAGTAACTGTTCAGACAAAGGTTGCTGTAGCTGGATTCTATCAAATTATCCTTTTGAAAGTAAGATAATTTTTCATTTTAAACAACTAAGTCTTAGTGCTATACTGTATTGTAGTATTTTTTCATATTTTTTAAATTATAAAAATTACTAGCATGTTGTTCAGTGCCAGTATAACAAAGGTACAGATTATTTTTGAAATGTCTGTAGCTTGTATGAGAAAACAAAGCACCACAGAAGAGGATAAATGTATGTGGCTTTTCTTTTTTGTTCCTGTCACTATCACTTTTACCTAAATATATGCAAACATCGTTAAATCTTTGACTACTATAAAATCCTAAAGCTTTTTACTTTGGACGCACTTCTTAACTGAGAGAATATTCAAAATATTTTTTATCAGCTCACATCCTATACCTATGTAAACCAAACATTTCTAAGTGTATTAAATGATGCAATGTAATATTTGGAGAAATATGAGAATGTGTTACCTTTGAAAAAAATATTTAATTTTCCTTTTCAAAATGACTGACACAGGAGTCATTCGCATCGGCACATAAATATATGCCATTAAGTTACTGACAGCACTGTAACACATTTTAACTGAAATCTAATTAGTAGAATAGCTAAAAAGATTTCAGAGTTCCTTCCATTTTTGTCATACATATTCTCCTGCAAAAGTAGTCCGTATTGCTACCACCTTACTAACAAAAGTGGCATCAGAGGAAAGGAGAGTTTTCAATTAGCTCATTCTAGAGCTTTTTAAAAATCTATCTACAGTAGCTTTTGCATATGCGATGTCAAAGTTATAAGGTCTAACATCTTATGACCTGCCATCAGTAGAATCAATGGACTGCATCACATCATAAGGAGGACTCTTAGCACACGTTTGATATAATGCATTATCAATCTTCCTTTTAATGGTTCCCAAGCTATTGGACCTTACACTTCTCACTAGTACAAGAATTAATGCTGCCCATCATCCACCTCATACCATTTTAATTTAGGGAAGAAATTCTACATTATTTCAACATAATGTAATGTTATATAATATAATTGGAAGCTACTTGAAACTGAGCAGAGTCTCAGAACTTCAGAAATAATCCCAGCAGACAGTGAAAGTATGAAGGTCATAATGAATCTTTGGATGTATGGAAATTATCTTTTGCACAGTGGAATAAAGAAGAAGAAATCTGGCATCCAGGGCTCTCTTTCAAGTCCAGTATTAGGGGGGAATCTGAAACTGCCAATGAAATCGATAATGGAATACGAGGGGAAGTTTCTGTAGGACAGTTGATGTTCAGAAAAGCAGTCCTTTTATCACCGCTATGTCTAGGCTTTCATGTTGCTTTGTAATCAGGGTGCTGACCTTGACCTGTTATCGGAATTGTTGATGTGTCTATAAAACAAACATCAGAAATTTTAAGTGTTGGCATAGGTGTAATTGAGACAGTACGTTTTTTCTCAGTGGAGTTTTAAATTTTGGCTTCTGCGTGGAAGATGCAATAACTTATCTATAATGGGATATGATTCTTTTATTCCCCAAATCATTCCCAGTCAATCAGATCTGTTCTGCAACAGTTCTACCAATATAAAAAAAATATGGTTGTGAGAGTCTCACTTTAGAAGAAATCTGGGAACAGCTGGCCTAGGCTTTTTTTAGCATGGCTATTAAAACTTCCAATACCATAACCAACATCACTACTTCTCCAATTCCTTATTACTTTTCTATAAAGGGATTTTATGTAGTTTTCCTTTAAACAAAGTGAATATAGATGGGATGGTTAACATCAACCTGGATTCTGTGAGCTGTTTGAGCTTGTCCCTTCACAGGACTTGCCAGGAGTTTAGTTTGGGTGTGAATCTTAAAGTAAGGAGGTGCTCACTCTGCATTAACATTGACCAAATAGGGACAGTAGGGAGCTAGTGTGCAGTAATTAGCACACTGTAGATCATCACCTTAAATGCTGCAATCTCCTTATGTCGAGAAGACCTTTGGGCATGCTAAGAATGCCTGTACGCAACATAACTCATTATATTTTGATTAAAACCCTCATAGAAGAAAGTTATTATAGAGTTGCCAGTGGTTTGTAATTTCACTGCCAGGTTACTGAATACTGTCTGTTCTAAGTAGGTGAGCACTTAAGAGTAATGGATAGAGTAGCATAAAAGAACAGTAACAACCATGAGAAGAAGAGTTGTACCATCCACTTAGCTTTTGTTTGTCTATGAGAGCTCTTGCTGAGTAAGAATTTATAAATAATTAAAACATGGTTGCCTTTAAATAAATAAATAAACAATTCCCTTTCTGTAAATATGTGCTTTAGATAGACTCACATTGTATAATCCAATACAGTTTATTTGCTGAAACTATGCCATGTAATACATAGTAGATCAAGTCAGGTGAACAGAAGTCAGGGCAAATTAAATAATTACTTTTCCATTTTAAAATGTGGAAAAGGAGTTATTAATGACTGAAAAAATCTAGTGCTTCATTTATTAATGCAACCTTAAAAACATCTTTGCACTGGACATAGCATTCTTTGTGTTGCACACAGTACAAACAGTATTTCTGGAATGTTTTAGAGAGACTACAAGTAACTCATGTTTTGTTTTGAGGGGGTTTTTTTGTTTGTTTGGTTTGGTTTTTTTATTCACTTCAAGATGTAGCTTCTTTAGGAGCTCCTTTACCTGTGAGGGTAAATGAAAACACTTCCATTTTTTTAGTAACATGGCCTTTTGGTATTAGTCCTAATAAAATGTTTGTATAACACTAACGTCAACCTCTGGTTTTTTTCTTCTGTTAAAATCCATAAATAATTCAGTCTCAGCTCATAATTTGTGATTTCTTTTGGAACTAGAAAGAAATATAGGAAAGGGATTTGTCCCCTCATGGCTATTATTTCATGGTCAAATATTATTGCTAGATTCATATAATTTTCTGTGTGTCTTTATCTGCCTCATATCCTACCGCATAATCAATTTTGCTTATTCCTCACATTCAAAACAGATAGCTAGGCACCCCGCTTTGATTTGTAGTGCAACTCACTTCAGCTCCATGAATGCTTGTATCTCTGTTTTGAAGACAGCTGTGATTGCCACTCAGTTGACCTTAGCACTTGTTTTCTGTGCTTCAGTGATCTGGCCCTAATGAAACATTTTTCATAAAAATCTACATTTTGTAGAAGGAATTCTTAAAAATACAAATAAAAATGTTTGCACTAGCTCATTCCTCTGAAACCACAGGCTCTTTCAGTCTCTAGAGTAATATATGGGTCAGTAGGAAAAAACATGCATTGCAAGAAGATAGCAGCTTTTGTGAAGGGGCAGGAAAAAGAAGCATCAAAAAGGGGAAAAAAAAAATACCAATGTACATCCAGGTCAGAATGATGTGTTGAAAAAATAACTTTAAAAAAGAAAAACATCACCCTTTTCATTCAAAACACAATCCAAGAAACAAAGTCTGTGGAAAGTGAAGCTCAAATAATTGGATAAAAATAAAGCTTCATTAGCTTATGTTAATTTACCATAGCCCAATGAATACAGAAAGCATGACCGTTTTTTCCAGTTCATAACTAATTTGTTAATTTAAGTGTTCAGAATACATAATTGGCTTATTTAATACACATCTAGATGGGGAGGAGGAAAGAAAAATAATATGGAGCTCTCTCTTAAACTTTGTGTGTAAGACTTTTTGCTATAGCAATCATTTGCAGAGGCAGCAGTTCTAAGTCCAGCTGGAGACATAAAGCAAATGGGCACCTGTCTAGGGCCACAGACGGCTGGGGACAGCAGATGTGCCCTGGCTCTGCTGAGCAGCTAGCTTTTTTCAGGTAAAACTCAACTTAGTTCATTAATTGTTTCTGAAGCTAATGAATGGCTGGAAAGTGGCTGTGCTGGTGGCAGAGAGTATGCAGCCTCACAGACAGCCAAGACTGGTCTACATCACAGATATAGTTTTCCCATATCCTTAGGGACCAGTGCAGCTCTGGCCGTTTATCCTCAGAGTAACCAAATTCAGTGCTCTTGACAATCCTAAAAGCCTAGAGTTTAATTTGAAGGTTTCTAAAGCAGCATTGGGACATTAACCTGTAAAAAGTTAGAAATTTGTTTAGGTGTTCTTACTGGCTTCATCTCTATGCTATCTTGAAAAGGCAGATCTGATTAGCTCTCCAACTCCACTCAGAATGCTTATATATTCTTATTTACTTTTGAGCAGCATCTAATGGTCTCAAACCATGGGGTGACTGACAAGTTTATACTTGAGCTTTATGGGCGGTATAGTATAGCTCGACTTTCTCTTTCTTACTGTTTGCAGTCAGCTGCTTCAAATTTCACACCGGTGACTCATACACATAAGATATGTTAAAAGTTCTC
>NW_008824672.1:1056902-1084965 GCF_000699105.1 Pygoscelis adeliae | reverse complement strand
CTTTCTAAATGTCATTAAGCTTGAATTACCTTTATTTGGTATGTGTTTTGGAAGCATTCATCAAGTTTACATTCACAGAGTATCACCTGTACGTGAAGGTTAGTATAGGTGTTAGTGCAAGAAGAGTATTGCCAATGGCAGGTTCTTGCCTGCATAAAGACAATTTTTCACAGAAGGATATCAATCCTTGTAAATCAGGCACTAAATTTTGTAATTAATCCATTTCATGATCGCCAATGTTACCTCTGCTGTCTAATTTCAATTCTTAAAACACGGAGTGGAGTTTTATCCTATTTAAAAAGCTGGCACACTTTATAACTAAATTTTGGAGTTAATATAAAGGGTGAGACTTTGGCTGAAAAATGCACAGTAATGACATTAGAGTTCTGCTAGATGCCCCCTCAACCCAGTGCCTCACAAGGAACTTGCCTACACCAGAGTTGGCACATTTAACAAATTAGAAAATTTCGTACTTCCTCAGACAGTGGAGCTACTGCGTCTGCACAGATCAATGGGAACATGTGGGATTAAAAAAAACTCAACACAGGAAAACTGACCAACCTCTCTTGACAGGTCCAGTACATCTGGGAGTAGCAGAGGCTGACAGGTTAGATATCCTAGGCTAGGTTATATCTATAGATACTTCAGACCAAGATATAGAGATGTGTGAGACTCATCTGGAATTGAGGCAAAGATGCAGTGAGTGTACAGAAAGTGCCCTGTCAGCTGCTTCCAAGGTAGGTGCCTCTTGTCAGACATTATGAGTGTTTCACCCTCTCCTGCACATGAAATGCAAGTTTTCCTTACCTAGATGGGTGTAGTGCAACTGGTAGATAGCTTCTTCGAGCACAGCCAGAGCACTGCCTTTCCCAAATAAGTCAAAAACAAGCGTAAATGCTGGTAGAAACGGGAGCTATTTGGCTACCATTATAACCTCCTAGTACAGTAATATGCTGAAAGAGAGAAAAGAAATAATGTGATAAAATGAGGCTATTCAATGCAGGATGGGAGAGTGCAGCTATTATTCGTGTTTCAGCCTTCACAATTAGGCTTAGATTATTCACAAGTAAATCTGAGCTACACAGTAAGAGACAGAACATTAATACTCATTTTTCTGTATGTGAGTTATTACGTAAGTCACAAAAAATATGTCTGTATCTGGAAGAGGCTGACTTGGCATCCAGGCCCGTGTCATAGATTTGCTGTTGGTTTCACTTTGCTTTGTTTCATTTTCTTAGATGAAACTATTTTTTAACCTGTTTGTGTGTAAGACTCACTTTAATATTGATTAAAAAGCGTACGTACATATGTTTGAAGGAAAAAAAGTGCATCAACTTATACTGAGCAAGTGCACTTTAGAAAACTTCAGCTTTATGCAAGCCTTGTATAGCCAGTTATAGGTGAAAAGGGAAGAAGTGAATGATAGAGTATTGTATAGATCCCACTCAGAGCATTTTGAGCAAGAAAAGATCCTTCCCTTGAGTAAGAGAGTATAATTTTCCTTTATTAGGTTATCACGGTAGCTGAGATTTGAGTCAGCTTTGTGCAGAATGGCAGATGACTCTAACACTGCAGGGTGAGAAACTGTTGGTGTAATTAAGAAGCAACAGTTTACTTATGCTGACCCATACATATGTAAAAAAACCTGTTATACTTTCTGTGTTCTTCTCTATATGGAGATTTGTTGTGCTGAAGGACAGCTAAGGACGAAGCAACCCTCAGAAGAAATGTCAATAGTAGTTTAACCCTTTCCTCCTGCTATCTGCCCTGCTTTTCTCCCCCTCAAGTGATCCATTTGTTTAGCTGTGATATATTGTTTACATAGGATAATATTGTTCTGTATTGGATGTCTTTGGTAGTTTGTAGGCCAACTAAGAAACAACTGAATATCAATAATGAGCAATTGTCTCTTCGGAGCCCTAAACTTTTCTGACTGTTTCTAGGACAGATTTATATTTCTTTTAGGACAGACTTACATTCTTTGTGACAAAATTTGTTTGAATGGGTAATTTTCCAAGTCATTCAATGTTAGATAAATTATTTCTGCTGAGATTCATGGGGCTGTATATTTGATAAGCAGTGGGAAAAAAGAAGCAAGCTTGAAAAGTTGCTTTTTGAAAAGTTGTATTTTAGATGTCTTTGCTTTTCAATGTTGACTGCCATAAAATTTAGCCTTCCTGCTGGACTTTACTCCCAGTGAGCTAATTCTGCTTTGGTTAATAAAGTTGTCAGAAATGACCTGATGTTTGTAAGGATCAAAGGGTCCTATGGTATGTAAAAATAGGCACTTGACCATGTCTATAACTACATAATATTTATAGATCAGGCATGAGTAGCTATAAGTTATCTTATAGCCATTCCTGGCTTCTTAGCTTTTGCTGGTACAGACTGAGTGATATGAAGATGACCTGGTTTTGAGGGAAGAATCAGGTGACATTGGGCAATGTTGTAAAAGAGGAGTAAAGAAGATTGTTGCTGAACAAAACAGGGTCTTGTGCTTTTGCTGGGAAGGAAATATTGTTGAGTATAGCATAGTCCTGCATTGAGAGGGCTTTAGCTGGCATTCTGCCAAATGTAGAATATATAGAAATTAGATGTTTCTTTTAATACACAAGCCAAGTTGTTTTCAATATGCACTGAGAGAGATGGTACCTGAACTCCTTTGCTTTCTTCAATACCAAGAAGTTGTCTATTGTCTATGGCAGGGAAAGAATCTCCAACAAAAGCCAGTGCTGGGATTATTTAGTTTGCTGACTTTAACAGCTGGTCAGCAACATCCCCCATAACACATTTTGAATACATAGAGATGAATGTTGCTTGTACATGTTGGTTTCCAGGTGGGGTTTTTGTTGTGGTTTTGGTTTTTTTTCCCCAATTGTGATTAACCAGTTTCTAAATCAGGCCAAAATGGTGCTCAATTATCAGGAAGAAAAAGTTGCATGCCAAATTTTAAAAATAGCAGTTATTGAGAGACCAGAGAAGCTATTAATTATGAGCCCAATTATTGTGAGAAATCTCTAAAAGTTACTTTAATGAACTTCTAGTTTCAAGGCAAAACCAAATTCTACATATTATATGCAGAATTTATTATCTTAAACAATAAGTGATGATGCTTTAGCTCTTTTCTTCTCTTGAAACCTTAAGTAGTGTGAAATGCAGGTAAGGCAGCAACCAACAAATTGACCAGCAATGGCTGTTTCATGAGCCACATCCAAAGTCATCTGGAAAAAAGTACTACAGCTGGGGATCAAAGCAGAGATACCAGAAACTGAGTAAAAATCAGCAGTAAATTATTATAAACATTCCAGTTCTCAGGTTTCCGCTAGACTTTAGTTAAAGGAATTAGATTGAGCCCTTCATAGGGAATGGTTGCTTCATAGGGTGCTCTGAGGCTGGAGCACCTTGCTATAATTGTGGTAGTGGCCACCCTTTGAGAAAAGCTACTAGCTTACCAGCTCACTAGGTGTGATATGGCAATTCTTGTGCTCTTGTTCTTTTACAGCTGGTCCCTCCGTGTGGCTGGAGTCACAATGACAGGGTTTACTGGGGAAATCTACAGGCTTATCCAATTTTATGGATGACTGCAACACTTTCAGCCTCTCAGACTCTCCTACAAAGTCAAGGAAATTTAAAGGAACAGGGGAAGTTAACTGCAAGTAAGAAAGAAGACAGGAGAGACCCCCAAATCAATTGATTTACCCTACTGGCATAGATCCAGAGGTTACTGAAAAATAGAGTTGGGACTGTGAAGTAAATACTACAAACAAGCGCCTAAGTTAATAGAGATAGGGAAACAACATAAAGAAAGCCTTTGGTTTGACAAGAGCATTGGAGTTACCAGAATCATTAAGCCATATCATTTTCAGTCACCCGAAAACAGCTTCTCCCCTTTCTCTCCATCTTCCATTCCCTGAAAACAGAAGTGTCCTCATTTTAGGGCCTTAGTCACTGGCAAGTTTTTCTGTTTCGTGTTTAGAAGGTTGCATGCATTTTTCAGCTGGCTGCATAACTGCAGAAATACATTGTCTGCATAGTCTAACGTGACTCATGAAACACAGCTAAAAGCTTAGCTATAGAAATGCTTATAATGATTTCAGGAACTTACCGTTCATTACTTTGCAAGCAAGGAAATTGAAGGCCGTAATCATGGTTTTATCTTTAAAAAGGTCTAAAGATTACAGCTAAAGAACAGGATGTTGCTGATCAGAGTAATGATCAGCATCGTGAGATTTCAGCTTTCTGTCAAGGTGCTAGAATCTATTACAGAAAGTAATTTAATTATGCACTTTATTGTCTGTAATAAATGTAAATTGACTGGTTTACTTCCAAAATTTCCAATTAAATATAGGTATTATTTATCCATAATACCAGAAGCTCATTGTTAGCATTTTGCAGAAGTAAGTCCTTTGCCCAGCAGAGGTGGTACTATTAACTGTTCTCCTGCTTTTTCCTTGTGTATTAAACAAAGGCTACTGATGTTATCTTGTGGTGTGGAATACTGCAAAACCATGTGTATGGCATAATAGTGTCTCAACAGAAGCTGATAGCCCTATTTAAAATATAATGTTAATACTGGAAATCTTAAATGAGCTGCTATTATGGATGTTTTTAAACTATCAACAGTACCAGCTAAACAGAAATTTTTTAAATGCATTGAATGTGGGGTCTATAAAAACTTAATTCAAAAGATTATGCCTAGAGTTAGTTTTGATATTGATCAATACCAGCAGTATTGGTTAGTAAGTATTGACAGAGTTTTAAATAATGAGTATATGCAACTTTCTGACAAGCTGTACTTAAAACATGCTCCCCCTTCCTACTCCCCACAAAGAAAAACTAAGGACTTTAAAGGCGTAGAAACTTGTAGCTATTTTGGCAAATTTAATAGGAATGAGCTAAATTGGAAGAGGTTACATGAAAATAGAAAGAGGAGAAAAGAGATAGAGGTTTGCAAATGTACATAAGAAAATTGGGCCCCTAAATTCCATTAATTTTCCAGGCAAGTTTAGCACATAAATCCCTTTCTGGTTTTCATATTTAATGGAGGGAGTGTCAGTCTTTTTTCTTTATAATTTACATGGAAAACATAAGGTAGGAATAACATGAATTCAGATCTGTTGAAACAAAGCTACATTGACAGGTAGTGGCTATAGACCTAATTCAGTAAACTGCTTTCAACAAATTAGGACACACTTTAAAATGTAGTTATCATCTGAATACCACTGTCTGGTTCAAACTGAAGGTATATGATGCACTTTCTCCTGCGGATAGTGCCAGTGAAGGAAGATTATGTAAAAAACAGAACCATTTGTGTTTGTTTCTAAAGGGACCCTCAGGCCAGAGAGTTCGTAAATGTCTTTCCTGGGTTTTATTAAGCTAATGTACCATGTCCACATTTGATTTCTTTTTACTCCCAGAAGGATTATATTGTTCTTTTTAACTGTGTGTGTTTCAAACTATAGAATATGCTTCTAGAATATAGAATTGAGCATCAGACTTTTATTTCCCAAATAGATGGATGAACCTATAAAATGAGGTTCATCAATTTATCTAAGCATTTCTTTGAAAGAAGAGCTCATGCCAAATATAAGAGGAAAACTCCAAATGATAAAGCTAGCCTTTTATACCAATTATCACCTTATAAAAAGAAGGATTTTGTCATGCAGCTTTTCAGTTTCTTTATTGGTGGCTTAGCACAGTCAATTAAAAACCCTGGAAGTGTGCAGAAACTCAGGTTAATAGCAGAATAATGTCTGGATGTTGGGGGGGGGAGCAATCTGTAAAGATTCGATGTTGGGGGGGGGGGGGCAATCTGTAAAGATACTTGCAGGTTCTGGTACAAAAAGGTAATTCTCCTCTCTGGAGGAGGAGCTCAAGGACTTCAGCTTTCTCACAAAGTTTGTTCCCATGGAAAGGATCCTTTCATATGGGAGAAGACTGATCTTAAGGTGCTGTTTGCATTTGACGTCATGTGGTACTTTAACTCTGTCAAAAAAGATGTTAAATCTATTGCAATACTGGTACCTTCCGTGCCACGGCTATTTCTGTGACCTCAGATTCCACAAACAGGTATTCATAGCTAATGGGAAGAGCTATCACATCATGAAGAGAGAGATCACCAAGGAAAGTTTTAAAAGGTTGTATGACAGTAAAAAGCTGGTGGCTGTGGCAAAAGCATTGTTAAGTTTGTGGCAGTGTGCAGTGGTTTTGGTTGTAGTCAGAAACAGAGTGCATTGACGTATTTCACAGCTTGATCCAAAACCTGTTAATAGAAAGATACCCTTTGACTTTGGCAGCTTTTGGATCAGGCATTTTGTTGGCGCTGTTACTGTCGTCTTTTTACCCTAGGCAGGCATTAAGCAAGCATGTGCTGCAAGTCATCAGCCTGATTGAAAAATGTGTAATAAGCATTGCTCTGTTTTTGGAACACTGGAATGTACGTGGAGGTTTTGCAGTTGCTTGATTCCTGAGGCTTGTCACTTCAGAAACTCAGCTTTAGTATTGAAGAGACTTGTCACTGCAGATCTGGCATGATAGAGTGTAACATAGAATGTTCTGACTAGCATGTAATCCTTCAGCTGATGACTGTAGCTCCAGGGATGTTCACATGGCACAAGCTACTGTTTTAGATCACTTTCCATGGTGCTTGGCAATGCACAGCCTTAGAACATGAATTTGTCAGGGAAAATTGTACAAAGGTTGAGAAAATCAGTGACAACTAAAACTATTTCAGTTACTGTGCATTTAAGGATTTTTATAAGAGCAAGGAATGTAAGGCTCTTGCTATGATGTTGACTATGATCCAAACATGCATTGTACCAGGAGAGATGTAACCCAATTTCAAGTCTGTAAATAAAGATGGGTAGAAACCCTATCCCCCAAAGAATCTTGTGTCCAAAATGCTTTCCCCATGTTCTTTTACCCATGAAGAATCAAGTATGAAACTTTTTTCCCCTTGATATTTGATGAAGAATATTAAATTATGGATGTCTTGCCTTTCAGACTTCTGAGTGAGTTTGTAAATCCAGCACTTGGTCTTGCACATTGCTGAGCTTAGTATCCTGTTCCACAACATGCACTGGAATCTGTTCTAAGGTCATCGTGCAGATACCGACACTACTCAGTAGAATGAGCTGTAAGCACAATATTCAGAATTTTTGACCTTGTAGCAAAATATTGGAAAAGGTAGCAGAATGATGTTTTATAAGGCAAGCTTAATCTGCTCGTACTTTTGTGACTACAGTATTTGTCCAACGATGCTAGCAAATGACTACTGGAGGAAGATTAAATAGATACTACTCCCAATTCACTGACTCCATTGTGAAACTATTGGTAAATCTTTTGTGATAAATTTATACTTTGCTTTCAGTATATTAGAATCTCATTCTTTTCCAAATCTGTGGCATTAATATGTAACTTCCTTTACAAAGCAAGAGTTTGATAGTGAATATCTAATTTTCTACTCTTATTTTGCCCTTTCCTACTTTTTCTTCCAGAATGAGTTCAAGAAACACACTCTATGCTTCTCAATCTCTGGGTTTTTTTTTTTCTTTTGGTTTTGTTTGGGCCAAACAAAGTATTTTGGCCCCTATAACTTCTCAAAAATACCTATTCAGAAAAAAAGGTGGAGGTTGTTGACCTTAAGCTATAGTGTAGGAAATCATGAGAATTAAAGACACCCACTTCCAGGAGTGTAAACTTTCCCAGTACCAAGAATTTTATTTAAATATACAATCAAGTGGTATAACGAGCAAGTAAAGGTCAATATCACATGGCAAGTTAATGTGTTACTCTGATATGTAGAAAATAGTTGCTAGTGATGATTGTGCAATACGGAATGAAAAAAATTAAAAATGTAAAATAAGAAAGGTAAATGTGTAAAATCAGGATTAAAGATTATTTCAAATTTAATAATGAATTGTCTGTTAGAGCAGAAATGTCACCTATCTTACCAAGTTTAGCGACAGAATTGCAGGAAAGGTTTGAGCATCTGCAGATGGGAGGTTTTGAGTGAACAGCGATTCAAGGAGAGGAGGAAAGCATTTAGGGAGTAAGGCCCTACTATTATCTTAATAATGTGAAATACTTTAACCTGTATAAGACAGTCAGATCACACAATCTTACCTCAACATAATAAAAAAATATTTAATGGCTACTTTGCACTCAAGGTGTTCCTCCATCCTTTTGCCTGTGGAAAGTCCTGTGTTGTGTTGCTCATACTCTGCTATTTGCTATCTTTTTAGTTAAAGTTAGGCTTACCTGGTGTAGTTGTTCATATTTGCCAAGCTACTGTTCTTATAATAAGCTACTCTTACAATAATAGAATAATTCTGGTTGAAAGGAACTTCAGGAGGTCTCCAGTCCAACCACCTCCTCAAAGCAGGGTTCAGCTCTGAGATCAGACCAGGTTGCTCAGGGCTTTAACCAATTGGATCCTGAAAACTTCCAAGGACAGACTGCAGCCTTTCTGGGCAACCTGTTCTGCTGTCCGACTGTCCTCATGATCATAAAAACAAAAAAAAAAAAAAAAAATATTCTCCACTGAATTTAAGATAGCAGAGGAAAATTACAACCCACAGTTGAATGAGAAAGTGGTATATAGCACTGGAAAGTAAAAGCTGCAAGAAGAAGAGAGACCTCAGGAAGAGAGAAACAGGGCAAAGGGACGCCTCTCTCAAGTGCATGCATGCAAACGCACTCAGCCTGGGAAACTAGAGCTCTGCATGTGGTTGAGACCTTGTGTGTCGGGATCCAAGGAGAAGCCAACGAAGGGTGACATCATGGTAGGAATGTGTTACAAACCACAAAATTATGATGAGAAAGTGGACACCATTTTCTTTGAACAAATTCAGAACATCTCTGGACCAGATACCTTCATTCTTACGCGAGACTTTAATCTCTCTGATACCTGCTGGAACGGCAGTACAGTGGGATGCAATCAATCCGGGTTCTGGAGGGTGTCAGGGATAACTTCATGATACAGGCACTAGATGTGGTGCCTGCAGTGGGGTATAAGGAGACATAAACCAGAAACAATGTCAGGGAATCTCACTATTCCAGATTTCAGCCCTCTGCCTTATGTAAATCCTGTAGGCAAACTTTAAAGGAATAAAAAAGCTGTTGTTCAAAATGTATTTTAATGAAACCTCTCGTAACAGATACTATTGTTAGGCAAATGTGCTTAAATGTCCTTACAAAACTTCGATATTTAACTGAAATCCAGGATAAAACTTAAGTTATAAACTTTACTCCCTTTATTTTACTTTTAAAAAATTAAACAAAATATTACTAACATTTTTATTTTCTTGTTATAAATACTCTCCCAGTTATCAAGTGTCATATCTTTCTAACAGCTGGTATATGTTTTGATAGATCAAGTTAATATATCTTATGTACGGTTTTTTTTTTTTTTTTACTAGAGCCATCTGTGTGATAAATTTGCTTTATAAAATCGATGGCCAATGACACTTTCTTTTTCCTCAATGACACTTTGCTGCTACTAATAAGGAAAAAAGTTTATATAATAGTAGTAATAAACAAAAGTGAAAAAAATTGCAGTGGCCTGGTAAGCATTAGCTAGCTCTTATAAGTGACTCTGATTTTATGATGCTTAATTAATATTGCTTAAATCAGAAGCTAAAACTGTGGCGTAAGATTCCTTTAAACACAGAATTAACAGCAGATATCTTTTCCTCTTTCATTCTTTCAATAAACCTGCAGTTAAATCTAAATTCTAGCCCTAAAACATATAATTATCATATCACACTTTCCATTCTTAAGCCATGTGGTTTTGCCTGTTTAAGACCTTTTTATAGCACAGTAATCATAGGATTCAATTTTTACAGAAGTAGTGGTTTGTGCTTTAGAAGCACTTGCTGCATACTTATTTCCTGGGCTTATGCCATAAGGAAAATCCCTCTGTCTTCAGTAGGAATGGTATCCGTGTAGCTGGAAGTAGAGAAGGACTAGCTGTCTGTGATAAGTGGGTTTCTTCAATATAAAAGTGAATCAGAAAAGCATAGAAGTTATGGAAAAACTGTCATACGGTTGCATGGATGTCCCTGGACAATTTATCTCGAGCTGCGGTAGTGCTTCCTTGTCTAGGCTCAGCAAATGGAAATTTCCTTGAAGATTTAAGAAGATTTGCTTATTCCAGCATGCAGGAAAAGTCATGAACTTTATTCACGAAGAGAAGGATGTAATGTTTATAAGGTTAGAGCAGCCAGCTCTATGAGGATAGAGCCCTGGGTTGTGCACATATGGTGAAGTAGGAGAAATTATTAGCTTTAGCGTAACAGCATTTTTCATAAAGTTTCAAAATACTTGTTTTTTTACAGTTATCTGTGTGAGGAGAATGATGTGTTACAGTGGCTTACAGACAGGCAAACTAAAGCATACAAAACCGTTTTTATCCTCACTTAGGTCTTTGCTTGCCTAGGCAATGCTTCTGCCAAGTTAGATGATTTCTGTCTTGAGCACTCCTTTTGTAGCTGTGGCTGTTTCTTCATCTGCCAACTACTGCTCTGTACAGACAGAAATTATTTAGGTATGATCTGCAGTCTAGCTCTTTGAGGTGGTGGGTTTTTTTTCCTTTTGGAGGGGGAGTGGGTGTATTGAGTTGGTCTGGACATGCAAAAGTTCTTCTCAGCAGGGTTATACTCAGCAGTCTTGACTGACAGTGTAGAAAAAATGCATTCAGAACAAGTGTTTCAATCTGTAGCCTGAACAGTTTCAATGGATAGCATGGGAACTGCAGAGAGATTAATTTCAGCCCCCTGAGGAGCCATGCCATTCTAAGAGTCTTAGAGGGCTAACGGAGGTGGGGGGAGAAGTGGGGATGATTCAGGGTACCTGAAGTTAAATCCTGCTTTGAATCCTCCCCCAGACCCTGAAAGCTGAACCTTCCTGCTCTAAAGCTAGCATTTCCATATTCTCCTCCCTTCTGTAGGTTAAAGTTTAAAGAACAAGGGTTGGAGTGTGCATTTGGGGCTTTTAATTCATTATAGTTTAATTTTGAAATGCTCTGCCGCATGAACTTTGAGTTCTCATTAATTTATATTGAATAAAAATCCTAGCAGAATTTCATTCCCTGGTTAGTGTCTAAAATGTATCAGATTAGTTAATCCCATGTGGGTAAATTAACATTTGATTGCACTGATAAGAACACTGTTACTTTTATTAGCGTTATAACTTTTAACTTTTTCTGCTGGCTTTTTTCCCTAGTAGAGTCTCACATGATTATAATTTCCTGTACAGTGCTATGTTTTGGCTTTAAGGAGTATAAACTTGTTAGTAAATAGTCAATATTTATTAGGAGTTTACCATAGACTTCAGGCAAATCATTGCCCTAAAAAGTTGAATTCTGCTGTGGTATAGTCCTATCTTGAAATGAACCTATTATTTTGCAAATTAAAATAAAGAATAAAATTGTTCCTCCCATGTTGTTGCAACTTTGCATATGCTATCAATAAATATTTTGCTATTAGCAAAATAGAAGGCATAATATGAGCTTTCACCATCAAAATGGATGCAGTACAGAGTAATTTTTTAAAATATTTTTTCTTAATGGAGAGAAAGGCTAAGGATCTGGGCACTGCTTGCAATATATGCATTAATGGAAAAAATAATTATCCTTTAGCTTTGTTAAAAACAGAAAACCCTGCAAAACCCTCGAATCAACTGTATACTAGATTTCAAAAGTCATCTCACAATATTTCACAATTCTGTGCTCCTGCTTGTTGAAGGAAAAACAGGAGAGGGAGGCACATTTACTAAGACTGATTAAACAGTACCAGTAACTTGTATTCATGCACGGCACTGATAATATCAGAGCTCCTGTAATACCATGAGCAAGGTCTGTCTCACAGAAGCATTTGGAAGTGGTGGCTAATCAATGAGGCTGGTAGGGAAGAGTCCTGTCCTGTTCTCAGGATTGGGTCAGTGGTAGCGCAATGTTGGCACAAGTAAGAGAATGGTATAGCTCCCTCTAGTTGTTAATTTTCTAGGCAATTTGCATACAGAAAAGATTCAGATAGTGATTTTTAAGTATTCAGGAACTTTCAGCAGAGCTGAATTTTTTTTTTCCCCTCAGTTATTTTGTTTCAGAAAAGAGAACCTCTTTATGAGAATTTATTGCCTTCATTTACAATTTTTGTGGGAAATTATCAAAATGTGTAGCAATTTTAGCACTCCAGCACTCAAGAAGAAAGGAATAAGGTAGTCAGAAAAAATATTTCAGATTGCTTTATTAACAACTCTGAGTTTTGAGAAATCATCACCATTTGGGTTGAAACTAGCTTCTGAGAAATTCCTATAAAATGGGAATTCAGGTCTGAAATTTTGAGCAGATGGAAAAGACATTTGTATAGAGGAAAAGCAGGTTTAACCTGGATACGAAACACTAGGAAAAAATCTTCAACCTGAGCATACTCTTGAATGTATTTTTTCATGCCAATCCCAAAAGAAGCAGCTTTAAAAAAAACAAACAGACAAACAAAAAACGCTAGTAGAAACAGATAAAGAATAACAGAGAGAGAAGAAAAGTGAGCAGTGTTCAGGTTCTGTAGCAGTCCAGGAGCTGAGCCCGAGTAGGTGTTACAAACATCAGTAGCAGCAGGCAAAGGTTGGCTGTTGGCAATCATCAAGGGAGTTGGACTTCAGAACTGCTGTATTTAACAGCAGGAGCTAGGCCAGGTCATTTTTTTTTGTACTTGCTGGGCTAAGAGTCTTTCAGGGCAAATAACAGCCAGAGGGAGTACGTCACGAGCAGGGTATGTCAAGGGAGAAAAATTTCTGGTGGGAGACACAGACCAGGAGACTTGGAGTTAAAAAACATAGATAGAAAACAGATAATGAGTATAACGAAATAATCATGTAGCTTTTATTTGTTAACAGTGAGCATTTCAAGGCAGTGTTGTTTGTACATCACTGGAACACTGGCACACACCCCGAAGCACAACGGCAGAAACTATATTCACTACAGAATCTCACACAACAGGTCTCTGCAAGACAGGAGGTTCAGTTTGTATCTTTTATCACTGAAGACTTGTCACAGAACAAGATATCGAAGACTGAATTATGGCATTTAATCATCTTTCATGTACAATCATTTGAGGGGAAAAAATATATTAATCAAGATGGATTAGAACATCACTATTTAACTTACAGAAATTCAGCTTTGCCTTCCATCAATTTGTGGACTGCACTAATGGGAACAGGACGATTTAGGTGACTAAAGTGTTTAGGTATCTCATTGCTATAGAAATGGTATAGATCACGTGCAGTAATATCTTAATTCCTTTTTCTCTGCCATCTCTACTAAGGAAAGATCACAACAGTTACAAGGAACTACCAGAAGTGTCATAATGAGCTTGTATCTGGATTTCGAAGTGCTGTAAATGGTATTCAATCACAGTCAATAAAACTTTGCTATTCCTGATCTGACTATCATTAAAATCTTGGATAAGAATCTGCTAATCGGGGCTTGATTGCTCAGCAGAGGCACTGCAGAGGCAGTGTCTGCTATCTATTAGCTATACACTTGCTAGTTCTTGCCAGGGACATGACCTGAGTTGTTAGGAAAACCCCAGTGCTGCAATGCATAAACATGCAATGAAAGATTTGTGTCCTGGTACTTGAAAAGGGGGTGTGAGGAAAGGGAGATCTCTATACTCTCTTCCTTGTCTTTTGTACGCCACTGTGGTTATTTTGTATGCAGGGGGTTTGTATACCAGGGCTCAGTGATCCATTGCCTTGACTCAACTTTCTGTCTAGAAAACAAGAAAACACCTCATGGAGAAGAAGCTGCTTGATGCCTTGAATACAGATGATGTGCACAGAATATTTAAATCTCATCCAAGTTTTGTTTAAGATTCCATTAGGATGCGGTTGTGAATGAGCTTCTTTTTGCATATGTAATTAGAAAGCAGAACAGATGGGAAAGGCATAGTTTAAAGTGATGTGTTCATTAAAATAACCCAAGCTGCAAAGTGTTTGTTCCCCAACAGCGGATTCAGGATATGAGACTCCACAGGCTTATGACTTTTTTCCCCTGTTTTGAGTTTGACAATTGTGAATGACAACGATGAGATCTCTCTTGCATCATTTTTATTGTTAGATATCACCACCATTCCTTAAGGCAGATTGATCATTCATTCCCTCATATGTGGTTTGTGCTCAGTTAAGATATACTAGGAAGCAGTGGGTATTAAGAAGCAGACACTACATCAAGGGATTTATTTTAATTGCATTTACTGTAAGAAAGATCTATTGGGATTTAAAAAAATAATGTAGTGATTTTAATGTTCTTTTAAAAAAGATCTGTGTGGACTGTATCCTGATAACTACTGTTATCCCTTGGGTTATTTCTACTCTTAACTTTCAGGTTTTTAAATTAAAATGAAATAATTTTAAGAAATATAATTAGGGTTCCCCCCCAGTCTATTTTTTAGTACAGTGGAAGTCTTCTAAAATTAGTCTAACAATGTCCAAAATATATATACTAAAGTGAATAAGGACTAATCCTTATTTCCTCTCCCCTCCCCCCAAAAAAGGAGGGGAAAAAAAGTATTACATAGTTTAAAGAAATAAAAAAGTATACTTTATCGGATGTTTAAGCCACACCAAGGGAAGACACTGGTAAGTGCCACTTGAAATCAGAAGAAACATTCCCAGTGATTAGTAACGGACACTGGATAGGCTGGTGTGCTACTTCAGCCTTTCAGAAGTCAAGATTAATGCTGATACTGACCTCTCTCTAGACTTACACCCTTCAGCTGCTATGATGGAAGGCTTTTGGGGAATGAATATTGGATCTTTCCTATCTTCTGCTACCCCTGCAAAATGAATTTTATCAGATGTATTTTATAGCGAACTTAGAGCTTCGAGGCTCACTAGAACCCAATTCTTGTTGCACCTCTGGAAAGGTGCTATTGAAACTGATGGGGAGTTAGGCCAAAGGTTGCGTCTCATTTGCCATATTTTAGTAAATATGGTCTGATTTGGGGTAAATTCTAATAATGAATTCTGGAGAAGACAAAATCTAGTTATTGTCATTTCGGTTCTCTTTCTTCTTCTCTGTGATATTTAACTTTTTAAAAAATAAATATAGGTAATTTTAAATAGAGGGTGACTATAATCATGCTGCTATTTTCTCAGTATTCGCTGCCTTCTATATATCAACCTTTGCTTCTTCTGAAGCAGAATGTTCATTATTTGCCCACCATCAGCGTCATGCATAGCCTTGTCTGCAATTCCATCACTGTTGTTATGTACTGGAAAGAAGAGCTCTTCAAACATGCAAAAGCAAATCCCTACCCTAAAGATAAGGACTGGATTACAAATCCAAATTTATCTAGAACAGCAGATGAATACAAGAAATATAACAATGCATGCTGTTTATGGTAAGGAAATAAAAAATGTTTTTCCATGCCAATATCAGGAAAATATTGCTCTAATTAGAAGTGGAGCCCTGTATGAAGACTGGAGTCTCTTTGTTAGAGGGCCCTACCTAATACAGGGTAAAAACAATCCTTGCTTGAAGCAGCTTGAAGTGCAAAGTGTTTAATCATCCAAGACTTCTGTATGGGCATAACTTTTCTCAGTGTGACCAGACCCACTCAATGCTATGATGTTGCTTGCTCTGTGTAAAGTTAAATGTTTTACTGTCTGTATACAGACAGTCTTTATCTATAATGATAAAATGGACAAACAGAGGAAGACAAACCAAAAATGGAAACCGCCATTGATGTCCTACTTAAGCATAATGGTAACTAACAGTGCAGATGATAGATTTATACAGGTTAGAAGTTTGGGCTTTTTGTATTGTTTTATAGGGTACTGCAGAAAATGGCTGCCTGTATTTTCTCTGAAGTGCAGTGAATGAATGATCTCAGTATTTCAAAGTTTTCCTTTTTGTCTTGATTTATCTTCTATGCAGAGGAATGACATGCAATGTCTTGGAAAATAGCAAGGTATCAAACAGTATTGATTTCATGCTATTGCAGTGACCTAGAAAGTGTTATTTCTCATTGAAAGATTGGGTTGTGTTTTGCCCATACAAATAAGCAGATTCAAACTCTAAGAATGTTTTGGGTTATTATTACATAAATATTAAAAAGGCATATTTTTGGTTTCCTTGCTGAAAGGCTATAGAAATTTTCTATGATTAAAGTAATCCCTTGAGTTATAACTACCACAAATCCTAAATCTTCTATCTATAGCTTTTCATAGTTTGTTTTGTAATGAATTTTCTGACTAAGGATCCCCTCCTTCTTTCATTCATGTAATTGAAACCTTTTATTACTGATTTGAAAAGAGTAGAAAACTAGACTTACTGCAGTACTGGTATTTTTTATTTTGTGATTTGAAGAAGGGAATGATGAATAAGTGTGACTAAAACAAGAATGGGATTCTTCTAGTGCAAATTAATCTTTACAGTTTCAGCCATGAATGAAGATTAAAGTGCCAAATTTTCAAAAGAAAGAAGATTTCTAACAGAAATGGAACAGACATTTTCAGAAATCATTAGTGTCCCTTCTTATAGATCTATAAGCTCAGCAGCATATGACAGTTCAGATAAAACTCTCGAATCTGTAAGCCTACCCCAGCTTTGCTACTTACTGATAATTTTTCGGGGGGAATGATAAGAAGGTAAGGCTAACTCATCACGTAGGCTTTCTTCATGTGCAGTAAATGGGAGCTAGCTCACTCAACTTTGATCAGGGAGCTGAAATGTATAATTAATTAAAAGGAAGAAATTATACATGAAATTTTGCAAAATTGACCCACATTGACTTGAATTCTTTATACTCCTAGAAATATATTAAGTGCTAACTTTTGCATGTGTCATTTAGAGATAGGCTATGTTTTTCATATTGTTTTCAGTTCCACAGAATGAACCTGTAGAATAAAATCCAATAAAAACATGAAAGCCATTGGGGCTTTCATAATTAAAAAAATTAAATCTTTGAACGTCAACTCTTATAATGATGCTAATACTGTCTGTTAGCAAGTGTCTTTATTTGGTGAAAAATCATGAAAAGATTCAACTTTTACAAATTCTTAGCATTCTGAATATAGTTTTATGTGTCTTCTGCATCACCGAGTGTGTTTTTTCAGTACTAGACTCGTGACAGTTTTTGGTCAATGTGCAGATCAAATGACTTTCTGTAGCTTGATTTGAAAGTAAAGCTTTATGAAATCTTTCAGAGCTGCCTTTTACCACAGGAATGCTCTGGCTGGCTTTGCTGGTTAAGACTTTTAGGCTTTTCTGCACAGGAAAGTTTCTTGGATGCACAAAGATATGTGGGCCACATGCTCAATGACTTTACTGTTGCTGAACTTGCAGTTCTCTGATATCTACTAGCAAAGGTTCATTCTTGCTCAAGTTGAAATTAGTTGCCCTGTTTGTGGTGAAGAGTGCTATACAGTATAAATAAAAGCATTCAGTGACTCTTGGTTAATGTCACCAAGTCAATTATTTTGGCCACTGAGTGGGTGAATATGTTTAATCACATCAAATTCTGGAATAGCATAAAAATAAAAATAGGAAGCAGATATTGTCTGCAATTGTAGTTATTGCACCTCTACTACCAAAGAACACCATAAATGCTCCTTACCTGTTTAATGAAAGTACACTATATTATGTGCATATGTTTAATATCTTTTAAATACTTTGTAGTTCTAATATCTTTCTAATAATTTGTAACTCACATTGATTTTGTAGTATATTGTGGCATTTGGCATTAAAAGGCAGTACATGAAGTAAAACGGAGTATCATATAAAAAAACAGGTATCCAGTGCCTTTTTTCTGCCATAATAAAAAGTGCAACTAATGCATGTAATAAAATTCAGAACATAGCCTGTAACCATTCAAGATAAACAGTTTACACCAAGGTGTGAAGAATAATACTGTGAATAGCATTTATTCAACAAATTTAATATACCATTGCAGTTTCAGTGCAAAGCAATGCTCACTGAAAACTACTAACATGCTGTCATTTTGCTCATTCCTTAAAGATAATTCATTATTCTGTCATAATATATTGGCCATAAAAGTAAGTGTATTTTGGAAATAATGCCATAGTGTGGAAATCAGGTTTGTTCCAAATTCGCCACTCCTTTAAAAAGGCAAAATGTGTTAAATATTTTATTTGTCAGTAACTCCTTTGTTCCTAATCCAATATCAAACCAACTTCTTCATGCCAGTGAAGAAGTTGTTTTTTATTCAGCAAAATAGTTAACGATATGCTGAGCTGTAAGCATGTGCATATTTCTGGGGCGGGGGGAGATTTTTGTACCTGCGTAGTGTGAATGGAGACACAAACGTACTTAAATTCTTCCGATGAATTCAGAGCCTTTGCAAGGATCTCACAGCAGGGAAATTTTTATATAATCCAACTTTTTCATAACATATTTAGAGCATGCACCTGAAAAAAAGGAGGACTTTTATTAATCCTTGAATCAATAGAGGTTATGCATATCACAAACAAAATGAACAAAGTAATCAGCTCCCCCAAATTACACAGCTTGACGAATCAAAGGGGAAGAGGAAACTTTTAATGGATCCCCACAGGCTGCTTCTGGTGAATGGCTGATGCCTGCCCTGCCGCACAGACTGATCAGCTTTCCCTTCCCATGCTGGTCTGCTAAGCAGCACATTTAGCTATAATCCAATGTGTTTCTCCTTCATCCTTTTGACTATTTACTTATTTACTTTCTTGGAAAAGCCGGAAGGCAAATGTGAAACTGAGAGAATTAGGTCAAGAAACCAATGGGATAACATTGCTGCTGTCTGCAATATTGACTAAAAGTCTTGTCTCTCACTTATTAGAAATGGTTATAGGGCAGGCTCTCTTGCAATACTCGTGTTTCCATCTCCTGGCCTAGGTGTGACTATTGTGTCACATATCTCTAACTTTTGCCAGGCACGACGTGAAGAATGTCTTCCGCCTCTTCTTACATCAAAAAAACGGGAAAATGAATGTTAGCACTCAATTTTTCCAAACTTTTCAATGGATTTGTAGGTGAAGACTTTCTGAAACCTAGTTACAATTTACAATGAATGAATATGTTTATCAGTTAAAGAAGGCCAAAGTCTCATCTCAGTAATAGGAATGTACTAAAAGAAAAAATTATATCGTGTTATAGTTAAAAGTCTTTTCTTTTAAATATGCATAACAAAATCTCCTCCTTTAATGTAAATCGCCTGCATAACAAAGCCTCCTGCATAAGTAAAAAGTGTAAAAAACATGTCTATTTTAGCCTTCTTACAGCTATAGTATGTCATCCTTCTTCAACAATTACATTGCTGAAGGACATTTTATTGATGGATTTGTCAGCTCTGCCTTTCATAATAACTTTTGAATGCTCGCATTCAGACCTTACTTTTTCTAAAGCCACCAAAGGGCCCTTTTACAAAGGTGGCTTCTGTGCAGGGGCAGTTTCTTATCCTTTGTGTGCCATCAGTCTCAGATACGCCACTTGGACAGGGATGTTAGGATAGGGAGAGAAAGCGGCGTCTATGCTATTACGACAAGTATGTAGAGCTAACTGTTCCAACCTCCTTGCACAGTAGTCATGAAGAAGCTATATTCTATTTTTAAAAGAAGAGTTGCCTTTCTCTGCAAAAATAGAGCTAGTTTGAATTTGGGAATGTGTGGGAATACTTTGCCCTGCAAGTTCTTTTAGTAAGGGTTTTAAATGCTATTCCCTACCCCTAAAGAACCCTGTTTATATTGCCGGGTATAAATACCTGTAGTGCAGGGACAAAACATCTATTGTAAATCTTAAAAATTTTAACAAATTAGATGTCATTGCTGTAGTGCTACACTTGTAATTACAATGAAAGGCACCACTTATGACATCAAATGATCCCATTGATACCACAACATTAAAATGTCCTCTGACTTGCACATGTTAACACCTGTAGCGGCTGAATGAGTTTTAGAATTGTCTAAGACTGAGGCAATGCTGCCGCCTAATGATGGGAGTATATAAGACGCAGTATAGCAAAGAGTTTCTTGCTTGGCAAGCAGCCTAGGTTTGTGACATCAATTGAAGTCTATAAGTGAAATTAAAAGCAGGAAAAATTGGCCTATGGACTAGACTATGTGATTTTATAGTGTGCCAGGCTATTTATTTAGTTCAAAATTAAAAGAAAAAAAAAACCAAACCCTGTAATCACTTTAAGTCTGTAAAGTTTTTGTTTTCTGCATCTTAACATCTGCTATGAATATAAAGAGAATGATTCTCCACTTTTTCTCTGTACTGATAGGGGTTTTTTGATGTTTCATCCATTTCCTAATACTTATCATTATAGTAAATGTATAATTATAATATCTATCTTAGGATTTTTATCATTCTCTGCAGTATCCAACTACATTTTTCCCCTTAATATTTTTTATTTCAGAAGAATAAGAAATTGCATTAATGTCTTAATACTACATTTATCTATGCATCATTGGCCTTCTTTATTTAGAACAGTTCAATGTAGTCTGGTGGCTGAGAAGAGTATTGTTAATAGTATTACTGTCAAGTTAATTCATAGACCCATAAAGAGCAATAACACTTCTGTGAAGCATCTGCCAATGTAATCTGTGACAGCTTGTACACCCAGCAGATCAAAACTGGATCCAGCCCTGCAGTACCTGTTCCTTTTTCAACTCTTCTGGTAGATCTGTCAGTTTGTGCACTATAGTGAAACATAGGAAGGCAGAGAGCTTGCTCTTATTTCCTCCCGTTTTATCTATATTATCTCTTTAACGTGAAATGCTATTGAAAAGGCATACAAAATCCAAAGATTGTTATTGATTTGTGCCAACTTACTCTGACAAAGTATTTCATGGCAAATTGGTCAACCCTTGAACAATTATAATTTGGCAAAAACTAATAAACTGTAATTAAGGCATTATAAAGGCATTGATTCGTTAGCAGGCAGCCCATTAAATCATTATAATTATATCATAAAATGATTAAGGCAACAGAGTTAATGCATTTGAAGCCTGTGCTAAAGATGCATTTCTAAAAAAATGTGCAATCATATTTGTCTTGTGTGTGTGAGTGTGTGTGTGTGTGTTCAATTTTTTTTGGTATTATACTCCTCTCAGCTGGGCTGCCTTCCAGCAATCAGCATCTTCACAATGTGTTCACTTCAAAGCAAGTGTTTGAGGTCTAAATCTCTCTGTTTTGTTTCAACCCAACAGGTGCAGGAGGTTGGTCTCCATCAGACAGTGATCATTACCAATGGCTGCAGGTGGATTTTGGGAACAGGAAGCAGATCAGTGCTATTGCGACTCAAGGCAGGTATAGCAGTTCTGACTGGGTCACTCAGTATCGGATGCTCTATAGCGATACCGGGAGAAACTGGAAACCATACCACCAGGATGGAAATATCTGGGTAAGTCATTGGTGTAAAATGGAAGCATACACTGTAGCGATGTTGACTGACTGTGTTTTTAGGAGCTATACACCTCGTACAACTCTTCAGTGTTGTTTTTGTCAGGACAGAACAGAGCTTAGCTCAAAACATAATGACTCAAGTTGCAGCTGCTGTCAGGAGGCCTATCCCTGGATTAGCAAAGCCCATTTGGGATGATGGTAGTTGTCAGAGCATGCAGATATTTTTTGGTTGTTGGTATTCCTCAATGAGTCTCTTATGCTTTGGCTTTCCTTCTCTGCCTTTTCTTTTCACTAATTTCATGGAGTAAATGTGAGACACAAAAGTAGTTTTGAAAATTCTGCTCTTAAACATAACATTTTGGAAGGTAATTTGTTCTTTGTGTGTATGTGTGCTGGGGAGCAGTTTTATCATGTATGTATTGTTTTTCATATCGATGCTACAGGGATATTTATGCTGTAATGATTTCAGCAAAAAGTATATAATTTGGTTTTGTCTTTTACATTTTTCATGGATAAGCTGCTAATATCATTTTTGCTGAAAACAGTAGCCTTCCATTTTGCTGACAAAAAAATGATAGCTATTACTTAACATGCCTATCCTCATAGCAGTTCTTTCAGATGGTTATTCTTTTTCAAAAGTATACTTTGAAAACAGTAAATGCAAAATGCTATCATTCTTTCTGAAACCACATTAAATTGATTAGCTATTATGCCTCATCAGAAAAATACTGTCAAAGCAGACAAGATTTACCATTGTGCTATTTTATATTCATATTTTTGCCAGGTGCTTCTTTTATTAAGGTCTGTTATTAAAAATGAATGTCAAATGTAGAGCATAAGGTGAATGGCTTAATCTGTAAAAGAAAAAATCGCTTAATATGTGGAGTACATAGAGGCAGTCAGTTTTTATTAGAGTATTGATTTATTGAAAAAGCCTCATCCATGTGCCAGATAGGATTCTGAAAGAGGGAGAAATTGAAGCCAGGGGGACAGACAGCAGTGAAGAGAAAAACATTGGGTGCTGCTTTAGATTACTTAGGACTCGGTGGTATGAATGGTGTTCATTGGGGGGGAGGGAGGGGCTTGTGCTTAAGCTTGATAAATATAAAAAGTTTCTGTTTTAAGGCCGCTTATGTATATACAAATACTTGGAGCCTTTAGTGTTTATATTATCTCAAATGTAGAAAAGCTTCTCCAACAACTGCTACTGAAATAACGAAGAATCTGTCTCGGGAGAATGGGAGAGGGCTATGCAGCTGGCTGAGTGAACGATATATAAAGCAGGACAGTTAGGCTGAGGAAAAATCTGTTGTTGATACCTTGAAGGGAAAATCTTTTGGGAACGCGTGATTTGGTTGATTTAGTCACAGCTGTGACTGTTTCCAAAGTGGCCCACCTTTCTGAGGGTTTTGTAGAAAGTCTTTGTTCTTACATTGTTTTGTAATACAGTAACACTGAAAGCTTCTTCATGAAAGAACGTTTCACTTTTCTTTTTATTAGCAATTATGTATGATTGGTGAATTCAGGAGGAATACTGTTGGTCTGTTAATGACCACCAATACCACTTGCAAAAATGTGTAATGAGTTATGCAGAAGCCTGCTACTTCTATTTGGAATGCTAAATCTTTGGGATATACTTCACAAGCTGTTTGCTGCAGTACTGCTACTGTTCATGTCCTGCAACTTTTACCCAATACTAAAAAAGCAGTTTAAAAAAAAAAAAACCAACCCTACCCTATCCCAGCTTTCTTTTTAAGAATAAATCTGAGCTACTAGCAAAAAGACCCAAACCCCTATGGGTTTTGACTCTACTTCTAACTTGCCTAAAACAGCATTGTTTCTGTTGTTCAATGATGTCTGAGCCTTGGTTTAATCTTGAAAACACTGTGCTTATTAGCTATTAATAAGTCTTAAACTTAATCAGTTCCCAAGGCAGGGGAGGTGCCTTAAGCATGCAAAAATACTGTTGCACTATTGTAGTAGTGTTATGAGGAGACAGACTTCCCTGATGTGGAAATGGGGTGGTGCAGAATTTCCTATCACATCTTCCTCTTAGTGTCACTTTGTACAAGAAATAAAAGCAGCAGAAGCTGTGAGGGCCAGATCAGACCACATGAGCCAAGTATCCAGCATTGGCAATTTAAACTCATGAAGTCAGATTCTTCCTGACTGAAATGACTGTGATGATCTTAGAAAATCTCACATGATGCTGGTGCCCTTAGAAATCCTTTTAGGAAGTGTTTAGTCTTTCCCTTTGGATTTGTACCTTTTAGAATTTTTATCCACAAGAGAAATGCGCTATGTAACCTTTGATTAATGTCCCTCTTCCATCATCTCTGTGCCTGAGTGTCATTGTTTCCTGACAACAGTAAATTTAAAATTAAAGGAGAAAACAAAGGAAAAGAGGAAAATAGAAGTACAGTTCAACAATATTGAATACTAAAGCAGTTATGATATCAAATGACACAGCCAGAAGACGAGATACAGGAAACAGAAGGAAATAAAAATAAAGCTTGCTAGATGAGTTGGAGAGAGAGCAAAGGAGAAATAATTTGCAACAAAGATCTAGTTAGGAACAAACCGTGATAATCTGCATAAAATGCTGAAGTGACCCCCTTCTGTATGCATTAGTCAGGGAGGAAAAGAAGTTCTATAATTATCTCCTAAGTAGGAGAGAAATCAAAAGGCTCTCAGGAAATCTGTGATGGGGAAAGTGCTTTCAAGGTGAATTTAGAGTAAGCTTCCCAGTTCTGTGAAATAGATTTTTCTGACCCCACCTCTCCTGGGCTTTTGGATATTTTCAATTTCCACGAATTTTAATAAGATGAGTGAATGTGGCCTCTTTCCATAAAATGCCTAGCAACTAGGGAATTTTGATCACCTCTCCTACCTTCATTCTTTTAGTCTGAGATTCTTGTTTTGATAGATCATGAGGTTTCCCTTCATACGTCAATCCACTGGGGTGTTTCGTGTACACAATATATCTTTGTTTGGGTACAGATGCTCATTTTGGTTTCTACATCAATGCCATCTATCTGTTTGCCTAATGAATACATACCAGTTGTGATTCTACATATAATACTATTTCTATTTCCTAACTCAGACATAGATGATGTAAATGCTTCACACTAAGCGTAATGCAAATACGCCCTTAGGTATAATAAGAAAATATTGATATCTTATGAAAACATTGAGACTCAAATTATAAGCATTAGTGGCAGAGCTGAGCACCTCTAAGATTCAAGCCTTTCCTAAAGGAAATTGGAAGATCCTTGGTACAATTGAAGAGGTCTTATGAGATATCATCTTTTAAAATTTGATTACTCTAGTAGAACTTGTGATCGCCTTTTCTTAGAACTAGTTATACTAACCCAGCCTATAATAATAAATATGTAGGAAGTAAGCCTATAAAGTCTGATGATTGTATTCTAATAAACGAAGTATGCTGATCACTCATATTGAGTGACTGTGTCTTCCCTCCGTTCCGGCGACAGGCGTAACACACAATATATCTTTGTTTGGGTATAGATGCTCATTTTGGTTTCTACATCAATGCCATCTATCTGTTTGCCTAATGAATACATACCAGTTGTGATTCTACATATAATACTATTTCTATTTCCTAACTCAGACATAGATGATGTAAATGCTTCACACTAAGCGTAATGCAAATACACCCTTAGGTATAATAAGAAAATATTGATATCTTATGAAAACACTGAGACTCAAATTATAAGCATTAGTGGCAGAGCTGAGCACCTCTAAGATTCAAGCCTTTCCTAAAGGAAATTGGAAGATCCTTGGTACAATTGAAGAGGTCTTATGAGATATCATCTTTTAAAATTTGATTACTCTAGTAGAACTTGTGATCAGCTCTCATTCATCTCGTTGTCTTATTCTTGGGGATATCAAAGTCAGAGCGATGAAGGAGAAAGTGTTACTGTAATTGAGTTTAGAAAAAAAAAATACTGATGGGAAAGGTGGAGTGCAGACCCTTTGCACGTGACCTCCAAATTATATTCTGTAGTTGACTTATCTTCAGCCTCAGTGAACTTCAGTGGAGTTGCAAAGATGTGAATGAAAGCAGATTCTGTTTTTTTACAGAAAATTTAGCCCTGGACAAAGTGGCTACTGCTTCAGTTGAAAGCAATTAAGTTTTGCTGGTTTTGTTGTTGTTTTTCTTTCAGTTTTAATTAAACTTAAAGTGTATTATGCATAACACCTGCTTTTGTTGTATTTTTATTACTGAAAAGATATGAAGTGATTACATAGCTTTCACTGTGAAGAATGATTTTTTTGAAAGGAATTTATCTATTTACCTACTGGCTTTAAACACAATTCTTATTTTTTAATTTTTTTTTAATGCTGCTCGTTCTGCTCCTTTTTTAGGTGAAATAATCAGAAATCCAGTAAGTTAACTGTAAAACGAACTGTGCATTTCTCTGGCCATTGAGGAGCAACTTACTGTTTGAGAAATGCAGTCTCTTCATTTACATGGTTCCCCTTGGTATTGAAGGAAGGAAGTTGGTACAGCACAGTGGATTTAGCTTGCATAGGAAAACAAGCTCTCAGCATTTCAGAGTATTTTGACGCAGTATTGAGCCAAAATTCATTGTGAAAGGAAGCACAAGTGAGTTGGATGATTAACTTTTTCAAGCTGTGTGAGACTTCAGATATTTCATACTCTTGGGTGCCTTTGGAAATACCAACCATCAGACAGACCTAAAGTAACATTTAATGTCTACGTAGACATAAGGCAATCATTTGCAGCTCTGTCTAGCTGAAATTATGTGGTAGCTATCTGCTCAGTGTTTCTGTTCATCCTGACATGCTAATTCTGGTTAGATTATTCAGAGAAAAATCTGCAAGCCTTATCACACTCCCAGTTCCTTCGACCTGCTCTACAGAGCATCATTTATAGCTAACCGAGGGCTTACTGCATATGTCTTAGAGTACAATGATTTGTGCATAGCAACTACAAGTGAAGAAGAATAAATTCTAGCATACACCCACTCTGTTAGGACATGCAAGAATTATTTGCTTTGTAAAAACTGTCACTGCTTTTTCCCTGAGAGCCAACTTATTTCCATGACCCTAAACTAAACAACATTAATGAAGGATGCTATGAAAGAGTTCTTGAGTTTGACACTTCCTGTTGCTCTCCTTTTTTGTGGTTACTCCATAAGATCTTGAGTGGAAACTTACATCATAGAAAGATTTGCTAGGTTAATGGGCTTATGGGCCTGGATTTTTTTGCTTGTTTTTTTTTAAAGTACTTCTATTGAATTACATTATCTTATTAAACCAATTTAGTTTATATGACGTTATACTGACTTGCAGTTATGGGAGCATTTAAAAAGTATGAAATGTGATTAGAATGGTGTGTGACTTGCCATTTGTTGTTGCTGGGCTGCTACTAGAATATCAGATACTGTGCAGACCTATTTAAACATGACAAAGTGGTTTGATACATTAGTCAGTGCAAAAGTTTTGACTAGTGTTTATAGCAAGGCTCTGAAGTCTTTTGGGAATGTTGTGAATTTATTGTTGTTTTCTATTTAAGGATGCCCTGACCTATCCTGTCTGGAAAGATTTTTATGTCTGGTATCTTGCCATCTCCATAGCAATGCCTGCAAGGTGACTGGTGTCATTTTTACTGGCTCTTGATTCTCCAGGTATTTTATTACTAGAAACACCTTTTAAATTTTAACTTTTCTTCCTTGTGGGAAAAAAAAAAAACAACAACTACTCATTTTTCTTCTGGAATCTCCTGTATGCTTTTTCTTAATTTCATTATACCTTAGCTTGCCTGGATGTTATGTCTCTGAGTCCCTGTCTCCCATGCCTTTATCTTATAAAGATTGCTCCATTCACTTGCAACAGCCAATATCACCTTTATGGGTGTATTGAGTGAATGAGGTGTTGTAACTCCCACCGAAGTCAATATGTCTCAGCACTTAGTGCACATTGCTAACCTATATATTGAGGGCCCATGACTGAAAGGGTATGGATACAGGAAAATATTTCTTTTGCTGCAGTAAAGCTAAACTCTCTTATAGATCTAATGTAACACTCTCTGCTATTACGTCAAAAAATATAATAAAGCATTGATAGGACACCTTTAGAAATTCAGGCAGTTGCTGACAAGGAATTTTTAGAAACCCAGAAGAAAAGAACTTTACAGATAAGCATCATTGCTATCCTGATGAAGCCTGTTTCCTAATCTCCTCTTCTCTGTGTGGAATCTGTATAAATTTTAAATCGTATAAATTTTTAATGCATTTAGAGAAACACACTTGGGGTTATCTGAAATATCATGGCAAAATATATTTATGCCAAATGCTGTCACAGCCAAGGACTGTATTTGTATTAAAATGACAGAATATCTGATGGCCTTTTAGATGTTGCAATACTAAGATTAACACCAAAATGGGATAAACAGTAATGCTATTTTAAAATCCTGACTTTTCTGAAAAACAAAAATAGATACTTTCAGGACTCTAATAATGTATTTTACAGATGAAGCTATGGACCTTCTAAACATATTTTTGTTTAGAATCCTTGAAATCACGTTTTGTGCAGGAAGAAAGACCTTTTATGGGTTTTTTTAGCAGAAACATGGGTTCATGAGTTTGCTTATAATTTTAAATAGCATTTTTTAAG
>NW_008824672.1:1052741-1056865 GCF_000699105.1 Pygoscelis adeliae | reverse complement strand
CAGATGGAAAGTTATGATTTTTTTTCACTGCAAGCTACTCATCCTGTTTATGAGAGAAAGATTCTATAATTGTATTAGGCTATCTCCAGAGGCACAAGCAGAGCTATTTTAATCTATCACAGAGTGTGCCAAGTAGACAGAAGACAAAATTCCTCCTGGTGCGGTGGCAGACAGTGTCCGAGCCCTCCCTCGATTCCGTGCAGGCCATTAAATAAAAAACAAATTGGGATAACATATTAGAGGTTTGCACTGTAGTCTGCTAGAGCGTTTCCATTCTAAAGGATTATTTTCTAATATGTTGTTCTTAGCCTGAGGACTGCTTGTCTGTTTATGTTACACCATCAAATTTTAAACACATATCTAAAAGCAGGCACCTAAATCCATTTTTTAGCTCTCGGATGTCTTGATTTTCAATTACCTTACAGTGTCGTCATCCCACAATGAATACAATGCACAGGTCCTTAAGCAAGCCCGCAAGAGTGCATTGTGTACTTTAATCAGCTAAGTAATGACAATAGTCATAGTCATGGCTGAATAGCATCACATCTCAGCTAACAAACTTTTGTAAGACTCAGGCTTTGTAGCTCATGCATAGCACCGAGGAAGACCCACACTGGCTGCTGCCCTGGGTTTACATAACAGTAGTGCTCCCAGTTCTCAGCTGGTATGTACAGAGCTGAGTTGAATGCATCAATAGGCTCTTAAAACTCCTAGCATATTTCTGTATGGTTGTCCTCAATCCCTTCTAGAAAGCCTGAACGCTTGTTTAGGTGATTGAAACAGAGCTGAATTTCCAAAGTTTTTGAATTTTTACAGGTTCTCTATAGACACACATTTGAATGTCTAGATTAAGATCTACTGAATGTGACTGAATAAAATGAACTGTAGTAATTTTCCTTGCTGCTTGTCAGCCCTCTCGTTTGGCTACCATGTATGAATTACCATGTATGAATCTATCACGTAATCTATGTGGTTGTCATAGCAGAAGGCCAGCATATGACCAAAAATCTGCTTTATGGCACTCCTGATCTTTTATTGTTGATAGATATTGATTTTTATATTTTATCATATATTGAATAAAAAGTAGATCTAGCATAGTGTAGCAAATGTTTCATTTGATAAAAGTATTGTTAGAAATAGAAGTTCTAGTCATCACCACAGATTTAAACCAAAAAAAAAAAACCCAAACATGATACAGATATTTGACATGCCTTAAGTTAAATTAGAAAATGTGGAGTTACAAATCATGAGTCTTGCCCATATATTTAGTCATTAGGTCGCATGATGTTAAAATACTTCTGCAATGTATTTGACATACATACTATGCTTCTATATGTAGCTGTCTGTAGCACTGTTGAAAAGCTGATCTGTCAAGGACTTTCTTAGTTCCTTCCTATTTTTTCCCCATGAGGGTGATGAAACTCCAGAACAGATTGCCCTGAGAGTTGCAAGGGAGCTAGACCAAATGACCTGCAGAAGATTCTTCCAGCCTGTAATTCTGGATGTTGTCTGAGATTTGCCCAAACTGCTAACTGTTGAAATGAAGAGGCAAATCAACCCTAATATATCCTGTGCTTCTCCCCTCTTTGACTCGTGTGCCTTTCATTTCTGTCTGCAATTTAAAGCTGGCTTCAGTTTCTGTAGTGAGATGCACCATAGAATATCCTTAAATGTTAGGAAACTTCAGATAGTTAGTTCTAACTTCAAGGCAAAACCCATCCATAGTACCTAATTGCAGCTCAACATTTCCCTCTCAATAGTGCCTTTGCAAAATGATTTAAGTTCTGATCCAGCAAACACTCCCATGCCTAACTTCAAATGTTGACATTAAAGTAATAAGACTTAAGTGTTTAAAATTGAGTATACACAGTCAGGGAGTGTGTCCAAGTGTGTTGGTACAATACTTGGAAAAAAGGATCAAAGGTCTTACTGAAATTCTTTGGGAAGTACTGTTCTACAGGTAATAAAAAACTTAATTAAATGTTAGGCAGGTGTAAAGCAGGAAATGTTCTCAGCTTTCATTTGCTTGGCACTGGTAAAAATGAAACTGTGCACAAAGTTGTGATGCATTAGTCTGGGTGCTTATTTGATGGATTTTTTAAAAAGGTTTGTTTTTTCCTTTATTAATGAACAAAAAGATCCTTGTATCCGGAGAGCTCTTAAAGTGATGCAGGTATGCATTGCAAATTTTAAAATCCTGAGTCTGGGAGACGGTCATAGACAGCATTTTATGTTTCTCTAGAATGTGCTTTTTGAATAGTCTAAAGATTTGTGTTTGGTAGAATAGATGGGCTTGTGCTAGTTCATGAAAGATGTGGTTGTGGCAATTCCCATGAATCGAAGGCATTTGCTGTATTACTTCTGTTGCCTGTGAGGTCTGGTATGCCAAAAGCATAGCTTGTAAAAGGTCTCCCATTTGCCTCTTGGCTCATTAGGTGTTAACTTCCCAGTGAAGATGAGCATAATTACCTAGGAACAAGTAATGGTTGAATCCACAAACACTCAATTTCATGTAAATTTTTGGGTTTGTGCACCTGTGGAATTGTACCTTTTAGCCTCTGGTCCTCCCTGGAGACGGAGCTTTGTGCAGAAAATGTGAGATAATGCACCGTGGGAGGTTGACAATTTCAGACCAAATCCTGCCAATACACTTATAAGTGCCTGACTTCAAAATCAACACAGTTGTTCAAGTAAGATTACACAAAAGTATTTACTTGCACAAATACATGTGATCTGAAGCCCCCTTAACACTAGAAAGTGGACTCCTTCCTTCACGAAAATCACTTTCTATTCTTTTTCTTGGAATTTAAAAATAAATTTAAAAAAAGGAAAAAGAAAAAAAACACATTTCTTTAGCAGTGTATAAACTCTGGTTGGCTTCAGAGCAGAAGTGCATTTTAAGGGGAAATTTGACAATGCTGCTGCTGATGCACTACATGTCTGTGGCTGTATAGATAACTTCAGCCTGAGGGTTCTTAATCTGACACCTTTCATGAGCAGTAAATTCACATTAAAAGTGTGAAAAAGTTAGACTCAGGCCAAGAAAACTCCTATGTGCTATTTCTTCAATTTTCTTCTTGCCTTTTTTTTTTTAAATATCTTCAGACTCCTTAAGATAGTTAGAAAATAGTACATTGCTTATTGACATAGATCCTATTCAGAAAGGTATATAAGGAAATCCTTAACTTTTAGCTGGAACTTCATTCTTATTGGGTTCAATAGAAAGTGTGAGTAAATTAAATACGTGCTTAACACTTTCCTGAAAAGTGTTCCTTTTGTATCATCATACAGTCTATACTCTCTATGGTATTTTACAGATTGTTTTTGTATAAAATAATTTGCTATAAATAGTTACTATTTTAGGTATGATATTTTTCACTACCTTTTTATAGTGTATGTGCTTATGCACACAGATTATGAGTTAATCTTTACTGAAAACTGTTTTAATAATGTGAATAAAATTAAAAAATATTACACAAGTTTCTGAATTGCAATCCATCAGTGTTAAACACAACAAACCTGTTCAAATGAGACATTACTGTGGATTTAATAGTGCTGTAACTCTAATTTCGTGTAGACAAATAGAGGAAAACTTGCTTTAATTTGGTTCCAGTCTCTCAAATGTGTCTATCACATTGCTTTATTTTATGTACATAAATTTAACTAAAATTACATAATATAAACTTACAAAACTATAATAGTGTCGTGGTTTAACCTCAGCCGGCAACTGAGCACCACACAGCCGCTCGCTCACTCCCTCCCAGTGGGATGGGGGAGAGAATCAGAAGGGTAAAAGTGAGAAAACTCGTGGGTTGAGATAAAGACAGTTTAATAGGTAAAGAAAAGCCCCACATGCAAGCAAAGCAAAACAAGGAATTCATTCACTGCTTCCCATGGGCAGGCAGGTGTTCAGCCATCTCCAGGAAAGCAGGGCTCCATCACATGTAACGGTTACTTGGGAAGAAAAAAAACGCCATCACTCTGAATGTCCCCCCTTCCTTCTTCTTCCCCAGCTTTATGTGCTGAGCATGATGTCATATGGTGTGGAATATCCCTTTGGTCAGTTGGGGTCAGCTGTCCTGGCTGTGTCCCCTCCCAACTTCTTGTGTACCCCCAGCCTACTC
>NW_008824672.1:1028143-1051403 GCF_000699105.1 Pygoscelis adeliae | reverse complement strand
GTAGCTATGTTCTCACACAGGTGCTACCACCGTCGCCGATTGGCTCGGCCTTGGCCAGCCGTGGGTCCATCTTGGAGCCAGTTGGCATTGGCTATGATCGGATATGGGGGAAGCTTCTAGCAGCTTCTCACAGAAACCATCCCTGTAGCCTCCCTGCTACCAAAACCTTGCCATGCAAACCCAATACACCATGGTATAAACTGGTTTGAGTTAGCTTGGTGATACCCTTACCAACAGTGATCAGCTAACAACAATAATTTTTCTTTTTGAATATTAAACACAGAAGTCATTGGCTATGCTGAATGCTGAATTGTGTTAAATGCTAGTCTTAATTAGCATGTTTTCCAATGTGCTTAACTAAACTTAAAGAAGTGCTTGGAGAGCATTTGTCTGTGCATTCATCCTAATGAGACTACCCACAGGAAGAAATTCTTCCTGTTTAGAGGAATAGTTGCACTGTCACAATGTTAGGAAGCAGAAGTGTCAAAATCATTGTTTTGCAAACTGTTTTTCAAAGTATTATTCCGACTTTTTCTTACAAAATCAGCAATCAAAATTCTCCATAAAACAAACCATGAGGTATTAATAGGTTTCTTGCTCTCAGGTCCGTTCTCTGAAAATGCTAGAAGAAAGCTTATACAATGAATCACCATGATCCTGAAGGTTGTGTATTTTCATGCTTAGGTCATAAACTAAGTAGACTATAGGAGGATGTGACTTTAAAAAAAAAATAAAATAAATAGGAAAGAGTATACTTTAAGAAAGAATGGCACACAAACTTCTGGCCAAATCCAGCCAATTGCTTGTACAAAACTTCTTGTACTGAATGCTTTGCAGGGCAAAGTCCTTTTAAACTTTAAAATGTTGAAAGTGGCTGGGGAGGGGATGAAGAGGAAAAATACTCTCTTCAGCTCACCACTTATTTGACCTTAGTTATTTCATTCTTTTGAAATATTTAGGAGAATGAGATCAGTTTCTGATGCATGACTTCATTCCTTACACTGTGTTACAATACTTAGGCAGTGAGTTATGAAAAAAGTTGATGCTAGCTGAGGATAGATTCAATCTTTTTTTTAGACTTTTCAGCTTTATTGGTTCATATCATAGATTTACTGGAAACTGAGTACAGTTTTGTACACATACTTTTCCTGTTCCCATCAAGTCAGCCTCCTTAATTCATGATAGATTTTACCAGAGAGACAGAAGCAAGGGAGGAGAGGAGAGGGAGAGCACTGTTGGACAAACATACTCAAGATGTGCCTCTTTAAAGCAGCATTTTCAAAGCCATAAAGAGTTCATATTCATAAATTGGGTAACTCCCAGTGCTCCAAGAAATAAAGCAAAGCTGCTGATGTGGCACTGTTGTTAGGTTTCTGTAGAGAAAATGAGTTCAAATGCAATTGGGAGTGACTGTAACACGGTCTTAAGGCTTTTGAGACTTGAAGATTACGATTGTGTTACACTCAGGCTTTAGTTTTTAGATATAAAAAGGATGCTACAGAGGTTCTGCAGCAGAGGTTAGGGACTAGGTTAATATTTCGTTAATGAAATAGTAAACGCAGAGGGTCAAACTCTGTCTGTGTGTGGGGGGGAAAGAAAGAACACATCAACATTGTACTGTGTTAGACAACACGACCATGAGAATTCTGCAAATATTAAATGACTAAACCTTTACTATGTCCAATATTAAAAAAATTTTGAAAGATAATTGTTAACTTAAGGGGAGAGGAGGGAGGGGAAACCCTGTTAACCTCAAGTATTTAATCAGTGGAAATAAGCCAGGAAAGAGAGAATTCCTGGTGCATGAGAGCGGATGGTAATGACAGACCTCAAGCTGAACTCTAAGAGTTTTTTGGCATGGCTAAGCTGTCTGTGTCAGGTTAACAAAAAAAAAAAAAAATTACCTATGAATAAAATAGATCAATGACAGGAGTTCGTTTTTTACTATCTCACTAGGCAACCTATTGATTAGATCTTTTCACCATATTTCATTCAAGTGTGTGACTAGTGGAGTGCTTTTATTATTGCTTTTGTTGTTTAGCATGAAGTTACTGACAGATACATTAGTTCAAACTGCTTTCAGATTCATTATTCTATCATTATGTTGAAGGTTAGGTTGATAGAAAACTATTGAATACTGCTACCTCCAGTTATGCAGACCCAAAGGTTGCTTATTCTTTCTTCAAGAGGCATGGGTCAGAATAAACTCCTCTAGCTGGTGGTAGCTCCAGTCTTAGAGATATTCTGTCACTTCAGGACGAGACTTCCTTTGAACAGCAAGTGCACCCAAGAGCTCCATACTAAAGACTCTCCCCAGACATGACGTGGTGATAAAACAAAGTCCGTTTGTCACTTTTCAGGACTTCTGTATGTTGACTTATCCTGGTGTAGATTGCCACTAGAAATGCTAGAATCTGTTTATATTATCACTAGATTTGCAATAAAAAGGTGGTTTTTGTGTTTGTTTTAGGAATTCTTGAGGATGTAAAAACTAATTTATGGCTTCCTAGCTCTCACATGCATAACACTTTTCCCATCTCTAGACTCCCTGATATGCATGAAGAATATCTTGGGAGTGAAAGGAGAGATGAATACATAATCTGCTGATTCTTAGCATCTTCGGCTAATGTATTAAAACTGGTGAATTAACATATCTGATGTAAATCCTTTGACACAATACGCATTTGAGAGGAAGAAGTTCTTTTTATGTAAAGGTGCCGATTCCCTACCCCCCCATTAATACTATAGCTGTAAAAGCTGTAAAATCCAAAATTATTGTGATTAAAAAATATTTAAGCAAATACTGTTGTCACAGTTCAGTTTGAAGGCTAAGAGCTTCAGTCTTTGAAAGCAGATTTAAAAACTCACTGATTTCTGAATAAGGGATATAGCCATTAATACTGTAGTTAAAGCACACAATTTCTATTCATCTGAGGATTCCAAATTCTGTAAAATGGCTTTACTGAAAAACTACTTATCATATATGTACTGTACAAGTATGGTGAATGTAAAAAAGCTGTAGAGATGCATAAGCTACAGGAACATCTAATTTCTGTCCTATTAGTAACTCATAAAAACATGCAATGGCATTCAAAGCAACTGGTTAAAGTCCATTAGCCTACTGATAAAGGTAATACAAAACTGTCCTTTCCACAACTTGTATTGCTACTTTAAAGTACAGCACTGCAGGAACATTGTATGTGTCAACACAGATCCACTCCCTGAAAGTGTCAGAGCCAGCAGAGCATTAGCAGGCAGATTGCTATCTGTGAAGAGATGCTGAAGAGGAAAGCATGACTTCCTCTTCTGAACAACACCTGACCGTATGCCTGACCTGCGAAGGTAAGGTAAAACTGTCAGAGGTAAACAATGCTCACTGCTTCTTTCTGAACAAGGCATCTGCATAATGACATCCTTTTCTTCTTCTAGCTGTATTTTAACCTCTTTTTTTTTGTTTTTTTTTTTCTTCAGTGAAGTTCAGTGGTGCTCTTGCACACACTAGAGCCACAGCCTCCTATCAATAAAATCCATCCTTGATCTTTCCGCTAGTTTGGTTCCACTTTCCTGCTGTTGTCAAAACAAATTACACTGGGTGTAATATACCTGAATACAATGTAATGGATTCGGTTTGCTGCTAACATTATTTTCTTTTCTTGTGACGATTTTCATTGACTTTTCTCAATGTTTTTTGGTATTCCATCTGCATTGAAGGTGGCGAGAACCTTGAGTCAGTTTGGGGTTTTTTTGACTCTTCAGAAGTCTTTAGAGACACCTTTTGCACAGTGAAAGGAGCATACAAAGAAAGTGAGGTCAGAAATCACAGGCAATTTTGTTCTAGTGTTTTGGTGTTCCTAGTCTGAATACAAGGGAACATTTCTGCTTTTTTTTTTTAATATAATTTCTTCCAGCATTAAACTGTAGTGAGATACTGTTAAGTAGAGAAGTTGAAATTTTCGGTTTTGTGGGGACATTTACTGAATATTCATATTTCATGAAACCACTAGATCTTAGTTGCTCTAAAGTGTGGTTGTACAGACTAAGGTAGGCAACATCTAATCAGAATGAGCCTTAAGCCTTGAAGCACTAAAAGGGTGAAGCAGGAATATAGTAATGCATAAATTTTATTGTAAAATGTAATATTTTTTCTAAATAATGGCATTAATATTCTGAACCCGATGCATTATGGAGTATGGTTCAGCATGAAAAACTTGATCTGTTTAAAAACCTGTGTGTGTGGCAGAGACACAGAGAAAGTAAATATCACGGATATGGATTACTAAACCTTCTTAAAATAAATAGACTTGTAGAAGCAGTGGTGGAGTCAGAAGATGTAATAGAGACTTCAGTTCTCTGAACAATGTTAATATTTGATGTGGGTAGACAATGTGTAATGTCATTGGTACTAAAGAGACTTTCCTGGTGCTAGTTAGCATTGTCTCTTTACTCACTGTTAAAAGCTGAAGCCCAAAGAACTATATGTTGTCATGGGAACCAAACAAACCCTATTATAAATATTCTAGAAGATTTTAGAAATACATATATAGGAAATACAGTTTTCTGACGTAGTGTTGGTAAAGATGGATGTCCTGGCTATTTGTTATACCAATCCTGCAAAGCTTTGCTGTATTCAGAAGGTAATATTTTTGAAGTTTGATGTGCAAGAAATAGCAGTTACTTCTGTCTGTCACTTTGGAAGTTGAACATCTCCATATTAAGCTCTCTTTCTAAGCTATGTAAGAATTTGGTCATGAGATCTGAAGTTTGAGATTAATGTAAATACAAATATTTGAATGCAAATATGAACCCCAACTTTATATTAGAAATCAGTTTTACATGTAGAAACAGGCTATAGTTCTCCAGAGTGACACTTATCTTCCTTAACCACGATATTACCTTTTTCTTCCTCGATTTCTTGCGTTGCTCACTACGCATCTTTTAACTCATTCAAAAAATTAGTCTGGGGGTTAACACTCAGCAAGCCATTAAGTGACTAGTGTATAATAAATGTATTGTGGAAAAAATAATATTGTGGTACTAACTACAGGTTATACAGAAATGCCTAACGCAGAAAATAAGTTACAAGGACAGTGCAACTGTCAGGTTTTAGTGTGTGACCAGGCAATCTTCGTGTCCTTTTAACCTAGCTATAAGCACAAAGATGCGTCGTTTGTTTCTCCCACTCTCTCTGCTCTCCATATCCATCTCTGCTGCTTTCAGTCTTCACTGTATATTATTGCCTCCCCCTTTCCCTTGTCTCTGTCTAGCAATCATAGTCAGTTTTTGTTTGGTCCACAGTGAGCAGGCTGTATTAGGACTGGCTCAGCTTCTATGTTAATGTAGTCACAGAGCTTTTGGGTAACAGCTGCCTCTTTTCCCATATCAGGCTGCATCTGAATCATCTTCCATCATATCCCCTTGCCAGCCAACGTCTGATCAAATCACGGCAGCACTGATGTGTCTGCTCAGAACAGTAGACACACTTCCCGTCTCACTCACAAGCTCACTCATTTTAGCTGAAACTTTAAAGGGTAAGGAAAATTCAGTCAATGACCAATCTTGATGTGCTAAAGGATGAAAAAGTCATAAGTAACCCAAAACTCGTTGTTAAGAAGCTTGTTAACTGAGCATATAAACCCACCTTAGATTACTTTTTTTTCCCTAATGACAAATCTCGTATCTGCCTTCCACATCTTAAAGTGACAGGACCATGAGACCTGACATGATCTTGTCTCATGTAGTCATTGTAATTAGTGTCATTGTCATACCTGTGAACCATCATTCTTGGTTTATGTACCACTGTTTTTTTAATGCCCTAATAATCTGTGTACACTCGTCACTCAGAATGCTGAACAGCAAAGGCTGTAGCTCAATCTATTTGTTTCAGAGGAGTTTAACCTGCAGAGAATGTTACCTCTATGCTACTGTATCACCAAACACTTTTCATAATGATGCTGCTTTGATATTCTTATGTTAGGACTGGTTCATTTGCTGAGGACAAGATGACTTACAAAGCCACAAACTAACTTCCTGGCAGCAGAAACAGCACCAATAACTGAAGCTGTAGGAAAGTGATATGGGAATAGAACTAACCAGCTTACAAGACTAAGTGCTTGACTGAAGGCAGCTTAGCTAAAAATGAAACGACTGGTGATGCATTGAAATGCAAGTCTTTAGGAAAACAAAATCAAGCAAGTACAATGATAAGAAAATAATGAAATCTGGCTCTTAACATGATGTTTTATCACTGATAATGAAATTGTGCATGTCATGCATCCTCTCATTTTACTCCTGTCTCTCTGAAGTTATCTGATCGCTGGAGTCACCATTTGAAACCAATCTGTACGCTGCTGAAGGCCACTATTGCCATTATCCCTATCAAGTATCTCTGGCCAGGATGCTAAATTTAAGTCCATCTCTGTTAAACAAATTAGAGGTAGCATAACTACTAAGCACTGTGGAAAAATACTTCTATACCTGTAGTCTGTTTCCTCCTCTCACCCCGAACGCAAGCCTTCTATGTCTGGTCTTTACCGGCTATTTAGGTACTACTAATGTAGAAGCACTTTCACTCTGTGCTTTCTAAAACTAGGTTGTGGAAATGCTGTTTCTTAGTCATCTTAATCTGAGAAAGCTGTAGTTTGTGGGACTTGTTTGGCAGGGTTATCTTGGTGTCCTTTAGATAGACCTTTTATACAATAAATGAACTAAGAGATCACTGCTAGAATACATCAAACAATCCTACTCAGAAATCCCCGGCAGAATAATTGGCCTGAAAAAAGACTTCTAGAGATTTACACTATAATCTTCATAAAATGAGCCTTTGCTGAAGCTATAGGAGGGAGCAGGGAGGACAGTGAGGTTTGCTGCATGTATGATGCTCTGTATATAGCTATTATTGGCATTAAATCAATATTGGTATTAAGTCAAACTTGTCAGCAGACTGCGACTTAAAAAAAAAAAACAAAAAAAAAACAAACCAAAAAAAAAAACCCGCTGTGGCTTTAGAAATGGTATCTCATGGGATGCTTATGGTGTTATACTAGTAGACAGGAGAAAACAGAGGAAAAGACCTGGAGAAAGAAAATGGGCTATTACAGAAGATAAATAGAATTTTGAAAAAAGAAATGCTATACATCTGCTTGTACACCAAAAAAATCTTAGTTGTTGGTAAGGTGTTCCTTTAAAGCCTTGAGCTGTCCTGATTAATTCCCTGTTTGGAACTCCCAGTTTTAGAGTTCACCATCCTGTTAGTGAAAAATTAATTTAAAACCTTGGTGTTATTAATCTTGAAAGTGTCTCTTTCAAAGTGAAAAGCTTGTATATTACCTGAAATAATCTGAATTTCCAGGTTAAAGTGGTTTTTATAATAAAATGTGTTAATGATAACTTCCTAACTTGAAGTTAGTTGCCGTTGAATGATAAACCTACAGATATTTGTACTGTGCAATTGCACTACACAAAGTTTATGAAAACCAAGATTTATTTTAATCCAGATTTGGATTACATTCCTTAGCTGAGCCTTGTGTTTTGTTGCATTAAATGAAATCTTCTATTTTATCTCTTATTTCACTAAGCACTGTGACCTTTATGTAATAATTCTAGTCTTGATTGTCCTACATAAATTGCAAGTATTATAGAAGAATGGAAGATACAAGATCTATTCTTAAAGAAATTTGCTAAACCAACCATTCAGTAAGAGAAACAAAGAAGTTCACTGAGATAAGGTTGTTAAAGTGCTAACAACCCTTATTCAATAGGGGACGCTTGTTCAAACTGCAGCAGAAGTTGGATAGACTTTGGGAAGAAATTGGGAAGCATTAAGGAGAAATTTCTAATGCTGTATTCACAGAAACCGCATAAAGCTTTCAAAATAACCCTTTGATCTCAGCAAAGACTACTTGATCTGCCAATGCTAATTGGGAAGGATCCATTCTTGGCCTGAAGGGCCAGAAGTTTAATTAACAGTGTAAAATGATGTTGGGTTAAAAGTCTAATATTAATGAGAAATTTTAATATTCCTAAGTATCACAAGAGCATAAACAGAAGCAAGAGTCCAGAAAGATGACTGAAAAGTTCTGCTTCCGATGGCTTATACAGGAACAGACCTGAACTTGGGATTTTAACGCTGAGTAACCAGTACCTTGTAGTTACAGGATGGGTCATCAAGTAGCCATTGTATTGTTCCTGCTTGAGGGATGCACTGATGGGATACACAGCCGCTGGTGGGATTTATCATTTAGAAACTATACATTGTTAATGGCCACTTACAAGGACAAGATATTTTCTTCTTGAAATGATGGATTTGTCAAGGCTTTTTCTGAGCTATCCATACACATATTGCAAATCAGCAACTAAAGGGGCAGACTATACTAAGAAATATTATTGCTAACACTCACTGAGTGAATTTGATTTATGGGAGACATTTTGAACCTGAAAGTGAGATAAAGCATTCAGTACAGGACAGGTTGTTGAAGAGAAAATCTGCCATTAATCTTCTAAAAAAGAAGATTTTTCTTTCACTAAAGGGAAAGATTTCTTTTTGTGACTAATGCAGCCTCATGGGGTTTATTGCTTTAGCATGTTTTATGCTTTCTCTAGTCACTTCTGCACTGTTTCATGTTGGACAAACCTCGTAACCAACATGGACAAAGTTTGTGCCAAAATGAATATTCTGGAAAGGTCATACCAGTGACTAGATAGTTCTTTCCATCAAAAGAATATAGCGAAAAGGAAAAAGAAAAACCAGAAAATTTGTTCGTATACCACTGAAGACAGATTTAATGGATTAATGCAACTTAGGGTAGAAAGGACAGCTCATCAGTTGCTGCACAACTTGTGGATATTGGACTCCGTAAGAAAAGACATTACACATTAGTCTCGCTTATTTGAGAGAACTTGAGAAGTCCTTAAATAGCTTCTACCAAAAACTGTCACCAAGTGACAAAAGTAGCTCTGTATTACGCATGTTTCATCAGAACCACCAGGCTTTTCCTTGGAGGACCTCATTATTAATATCCAGGAAAAGAAGCAATTGCCCTCAAGAACTCTTACATGTACCTGGCAGAAAAGAAAATGTTGATCTCTGTGGATGGACTTGCTTACATCCCAATAAAACACCAACTACCACAAAATTTATGTCAACGCAGATAAGAAAAAGCAGTCAATTTGAGATGCTTTTCTGATAAAGCAGAGTCAAGGTGGTCTTTATGAGTCACTACCATTTCTACTCATTCAGAGGGCAATGAACGAACTTAAGTCAGATGACAGTAGTTCCCAGACTTACTGCCACAGTTTAGGGGGCATATTTTTGTTGCTTTCCCTGATCTTGACTTCTTGACTCAGCAACAAGTTGTTTATCATCCAACCCCCACTTGTTCACTACAACTTAAATGACACTGGGATGTTGTAAATGCTGAACAGAGGTGATTTTTTAGATTTTTAAAAAAGTCTCCAAGTATAGCTGTCATGTAAAGAACTGTAATATTTTTTTTGTAGGCAAACCTTATCCAACTGATCACTATACAGACCAGGCCAGTTCACGTTAACTTGTGTTTTAGAAATAAAGTGTTACTCCTTCAGAATCATCTGTATTGGTCCCTTTGCATAAAAAATCAATATTTCATTTGGGGGCTAATTATAGGGAAGTATCTATTCATTTAACTGTCAAAACATTTCCTGATGGTCCATATGATGGATAAAGTCACCTTCTAAGACCTCAGTTTGGTTCTATTCTAGTTTATGGAATGATAGCTCTGTAAATCTACAGGACAATTTTTACTCTTCATTTACCTGTCAAAATAGATTTTGTAATTGCTATCGCTTTAGCAAGTAGCATTAATAGCTAATCCTCCATTTACAGTCTTCCATAATGATAAAGTAGATTTGCGCCCACATATGAGATTTTTACTTAAGTGAGTTATTCTGTTTCGTATTAGTCATCCTATCATTTTTTTTCCCAGAGACTGCATTATCATCTAAGTAAGTTGAGATTATGTACCTCAGAGAAATGTGCTTTTAACATCAACAAATTGCTTTTTGTCGTATTCAGGCAGTAAAAGGGGCAAAGAGGGAAGGGTCACAAATAATGATGGGATTATATGATAATAATGTTTAGGTTTTGTGAACCGGAAGTATGCAGTTGAACCAGAAGTCCCTCTCAGTTGGGAGAATGATGTTCATGCCACATGAGCTAAAGAAGTTTCTGTAATGTGTGTGAGTTGCATCCCATTTACTGCAATGCATAGTACAGTAACATGGATTATATTACAAAGTATTTTTGTCACCATTCACTAGATTTGACAACCCAATTAACTGTATGGCAAGCAAATTCTCTACTCCTTTTCCCAGAACCCCATGTCCTGCTACTCTTTTGGTCAGATGCTTGATTGGGGCCATCAATGGAGATACAAAAGTTACACAGCATTAAGTAGGGATCTTCTTGTGGTGGTTTTCAAGCATTTTCCCTCCCAGAATCAAAATGACTGGGAAACTTGGAAAAGTAGTGGAAGAAACCAAAGTATCTGGGATATCATCATACATATATAAGCTGGTCCTCACTATTCTCCAGATACTATAGAGAGAGGCAAAAACAGGGACCAGCTTTTACCTTTGGGATAGTGGAGTCCTCCCCCACCAAAGTTTAGTGATGCTTGACATAATCTTTCCAAGTCTTATTTTCTTCCAGTACTAATGGTATATGGTGTGTATGTGAGTACCACGGCACAAAGGGGCAGGAAGTACACTACATCTGCACAGCAGCCCCCACTGGGAAACCCTAGAATTAGTGCTTCTGCTGAGCAAAGACATAAGAATAAGAACAGTCTAGTGGGGTAGGTACCGGGTTTTGATCTTAGCTAAAACCAGTCTGCATGTCTCTCAAAGCAGTGGTCTGTTTTGAAGGCTGCTGTTTACAGGAGGGGGGCTTTCTTAAAAATAGTTAGTGAGGCTTTTGACCAGTTTTTATTATATGTTTCTTCTCTTAACACTTATTTCTTTTGAAATTTTCTGTTTGTTTTTACTGCTTTCCTATGTCACTTAAGCATATCAGGACTGCAGAGTTGTTTTAGAAATAGAAAATGTTCTTTTTTTTTTCTCTTTCAGTGGTAAAGGTAGATTAGTTCAAAGTGCAGAACATCTCATTTGCTGATCAAGCTAACTTGATCAAAATGGGGAAACTGATCTGCCTAATGTCAAAAGTAGTTTATTGTTGTTACTCATTTGGGATGTGAATGCAATAACCTTAATCCACTAGTACAAATAATATTATAATGAAACCCAGAAGCAACAGTCATAGGGCTACCTGCTGTATAAACACAGAGCAAAAAACTTTCCTGTTCATCTAAAGAATTGTCCCTCTAAAACAAATGAGCAGGTAAGTAACCAGAAATTCATGTCTAAAGCCATACTACTTTGTCAGTCTGTCTTATGTTGACAGTTGTTTTGTAGCTGCACTGAAGGAATTGTGATGTTAATTAACAGTTCTTTGAAGCTATTTCTTCTAAATATGCTTTTACTTCTTAAGTGTTTTCACTACAACATATGATCTGTAACCCTAACGCCAGTTTTTCTGCAATTTCTGCCAGAAATGCTGTTTGGTAATGTGGGTTAATATGCGGTTCCTGACTGGTTTTCAACACAGCTGGAAATCATCGTCCTGTTTCTATGGATGTGAAATTCCTGTTCTCCTCAAGAATAATGAGAGAGGCTAAGCTGACCTCTTCTTCAGTAGTATGAGTCAGCTATTATGTGAAAGCCTATTTCTGAGCACAGGCATGATTTTTTGGAAATGTTTGAAGGTTTAGACTTGAGCTCAGGCAACAGCTGATACACGCTGCACAGAGTACATGTACCGGTAATAGCCCAAAAGTCTCTCCTCTCTTCTGTCATTTAAACAGCATATTACATAACTTCTTTGTGCCAGTCCTTATTTAAAGAAATCCAATAAACTAAGTCATCAAATATGTCTTCTTGTCTCCAAATCCTTCACAGATGTCCCATAAACTCTTGATGCATTCACACTGGCTCTGAAAATGCCATATTTAATCCACCTTCAACTCTCCTGTTTATGGCTGGTTCCCTGGAACTTTGTATTTTATGTGTCCATTTTTAGGCTTGATTAGTATTTTATGAGCCAGTTGCCAATTTTGATAATAAAACCTTTGCGTTATGGTGTCACCGGCAACAACCACCATGTCCACCGTATTAAAAGCTGCAGGGCAGGGGAGGAAGGCAGGCCAGGGCAGCGGTGTTAAGTCTTCTAGGCGCTGTAAAGGGCATAAAATCATGTTTTACCATCTGTCACTGGTAGCAAGAATAAATATTATTCAATGTTAGTCTAAGTGAATAGAACTTAATTAAAAGGATAGCAAGGCTAATCATTACATTATTCGAGTATAATGGGGTATAGATACATATTAACCTGTACATAGCTGAACACATGATTAAGTTGAGCTCAACTCTTTCTTTACCAGTCAGGTTTTAATAGTTTACATTATCTTTCCCTTTTCCTATGGCCTAATACTTCATTATTCTGTCTAAAATAATAATAAGCGTATATGCCTGGTAAGACTTAATTTGTTCATTAAGTTTGGGTTTTCGTAGAGATTGGCTTTCATTGTAAGTAACTTAAGAATTTAGGTGCAGAGAAAGTGGATTAAAACTAGAATGGTGAATAGCGTTGGGATGGTTACACAGAGACTTTGGCTAAATGGAAAGCTCAATGCAATTAGTCAGCAGTAGCTGTTTCTCTCAAGTATCTGAAAGATGCTGCCTTTCATTTGTCCTATAAACGTGTCTATTGTATTAACTAGAGGATTCCTGGATTGTTTTACAGCAGCACCTAGAGAAGACTCAAGGTGTCACCTAGGGCAGTATAAACACCTTCCTCATCTCAAATTTCCATGGAAATACCTTGGCCCAGTTTAGATCAGTTTGCCCTGGAAGTTAATTGTGAGTAACTAAGTCATGGTGGTGAAGGTTTGCTAATGCAAGTGTTCCCACTTCTTTTAAATTAATTTCTTGAGGAAGCAATCCATATTCACTCACTTTACAAGTTTTTTGGTATATGTTTATGTCTGCCCATCAGGACCTCTGATTGTACATGAGAATGACAGGAAATTACAAAGAACAAGTAGGATTAAAATGAAAAGTTACTTATTCATGACAGGATTTCAAGTATAAAATAAAGTCTCTGGATGTGGTAGGATTCCGGTGGCTCTGCTGAATCTCTTTTGTAGTTTTTTCAGTTTTTATCCCCAATGAACGGTGTACATCCTTAGGAAACTCAGAAGCTTTACCTTTTCTGTTTCTGATCGCTGGGAATACCATGAGCAACAGCTGGAAGCTTCCTGCCTATAACTGGATCCTTTCTCTTGGTGTGAAAGGACAGGGAAGGGTGGTAGTGTGGTAGCAGACCAATTGCCTGGACCAGGCACCCCTTTCCTTTCCCCAAAACAACCCTGAAGCATGCAGCAGGTTGAAAAAGGGGAACAAGTTTTATTCCAGTGCCAAGCCGTCTACATAAACATGGTAAAATGTCACTAAGCACCAGTAAATACTAGGCTTTTGTTGGGGCTGGAGTAAAGCCTCATGAAAGATTTCCAATAAATCTGTTGGGAAGTCTTTGCGAAAGGCCTATTTTGTATGATAAATGCACCAAATAGACTTGTAAACCACAGTAAGGAAAATAAATGTGTTGTGCAGTACAGTGGTGGTCTCTTGGTGTGCGTTTGTTTCAAGCATGTGAACAGAGCAATATAGAAGTACCAGGCAGGGGGTGGTTATTTGCGTTTTCCATATCGGTTGAAAATAAGTGATGAGATTAAAACTTAATAATAGCAGAATGGCAGGCTATGCTTTACTTGTTTTTTTGTTGTTTTTTTTTTTTTTTAAATAAATAAAAAATAGGCTTTGTTCTTTGCAGAGGCTTGTATTGGAATCCATCTTCATTCATAATTCAAATGGGTTTTGAAGTTTTCCCTTGTGGACAGTGTCTTGTATCAAAGGGGTTTTGCAAGTAATTTGGCATGATTCAACCAAGTTAATGGTCTCTGCTCCTGTGAGGCACAACAAAACTTTAGTAAGAATTTCTCCAGAGAGCCCAGATATTTTGCTAGTTCTGAGAAACTAAGTATTTTGATTGAGGCTGTTTAGGAAATGTCCCTGTCAGCTCAAGAATCAGAGAGGGAGGGAATGGCTAGAACTGCAAACTTATTGTTTCCATGTATGGAGCAAATTTTGGGAGTCCAGCGTTGCCTGAAGGCAGATCTGGACTTCTCTCAGGCTCATAAAACATTCTTTATATTAGGACACTTATTTTTGTTGCCAACAAAGTGACCATCTAAAGAAGGGATTCTCCTTTCTCCTTCTATTCTGCCATTTTTAACCTGTGCCCTGTTCCCACTTCCAGCTGCAACAGAGCTTTGTCCTAGTTCAGGCTTTGGCTGCCATTTCCTGCCAGGACAACATTTGGAAGAGGATTGAAGCTGCTGTGCTCTCCATCAACATGGTGGCCTACAGCTTTGATGATGTTGCATCATCTGGGTGCACAGCATCCTTGCTATCTGAAAGCTGATACTGAGGTTGTTGCCCAGGGCAGCATCAAGCTGAGTGCCAGGCATCCCTTTGCCTTGTTGATCACTAAGGTTGTTACAAAGGGTCTTTTCCATGTAGAAAATGGAAAAGAATTGAAGATTAATTTTCTCATAAGCCTGTTTTCTCCGTTGAACTTCTGCGTGCTCAGTTTTTCCACTGTTTGTGCATGAAAATAATAGTCTTCATTGTTATTCATGGTTTTCTTTATCCAAGAAATTATTCTGGGTTTTCTGTGGGTGTTTGTTATTAACTGCTGGAAGAACGTCCCAAGAGGAAGCATGTCAATACTTGTGTTTTGTACCAGAACTGTAAGGTGCTGCTGTAACATACTAATAGTGAAGTTTTGGTATGATCTCAGAAACCAAAAGCTTCTTTAGGAGCTCTAAACTCAATAGAACAAAATTAGGAGGTAAACACATTTCTGTCCTAAGTTATCTTATAAAAGTTCTCTTGCATCATGTTGACAGGAAGCTGCTACAAATTTTGCAGTTTGTTGTCAAGTACCAGTGTAGGTTTATGAATGTTCTTGAAAACACTCTACAGGGAGTTGGAGAACTATTGCGGGTGAATTTTGAGTATGCTTGCAAAGAATTCTTTATCTGGTGTGTTGGGGCTTTGGGGGAGGGGGGACCTCTTTTGGCAACTGGAGTCATCTGTTTGAGTCCTGCATGCATCTACATTTCATACATGCATATAAATTTTTATGTATTTAGTATATTATGATTCTGCCTTGTCTAATTCACCAGCTATTATAAGCTAGCTAGTAACAGGTTGGAAAGAGGGCTGTGTTTCTTTGTGAGGGATTATGAGAGATCGTGAGAACAGTAACATATGAATGACAGCATGATTTACTCAGTATTCCTTCTAACGTGAAACTTGACTGGTCTATTATAAGACAGTTATTATAGGATTATAGTATTATTTAAGTATATAATATTGTAATGTGAAAGGATAATAGTAAGCCCTGTAAGTATCTGGGAGAACCCGTTATAATGGAATTATCTTGCACAATTGTCGAAGTCCACTGCCCTTTCTTGGCTGGCGGTCATTTTTCCTAGTACTGCTCTGCAAGTAGAGCAGCAGTCTGGCAGGAGAAGGTGGGAGACATGTAAGGGAGCTGGCTTCAAGCTGCTGGGCAGGCAGCTGATGCTAGTATTGTCAATAAGGCCAGGAGGTCGCCTGTTGGGTGTGGTGGACAAGCATGTTCAGAGCATTAAATGAATTCTTGCATACAAGATCTTTTTCCCTTTTGACCAATTACTTGGCTATAGAGCAGCATTAAAAAAAAAAAAAATCATTGTTCTGTTCATTGTATATGGTACAATTGGGATCATCCTGGAAGCATAATAGTCTTGAGATCTGTTTTCTCCCTTACATAAATCTTTTACACGAAACATGAGTACAAAGCCATTTTTAATATATGACTGAGTTGTCTGAGAGTTGGAAAGAACATAATTTTCTCAAAGGTTTGGCTGCAGGATTTTAAGATCTTCTTTTACACCATCTTGTTAATTATATTCTTCCCTCACTAAGCTAAGCTAAGTACAGCTGTGATGCTTGTGACCATCTTGGTGACTTTTGTTCTTCCTCAGGCAAATTACCAAGTTCAGAAAGAACCACGATTCATACCTGCTTACAAAAAAATGGTTTTCTCAAAGCTCACAGCAGCTAATATAGCGTTTCCTCTCACAGCTTCCGTAGACATCAGCTGCCCACAGCAGAACAAAATTTTCCCATAGACCAACTGAGCTTTAAGCAGACTTCTTGGATTATGATAATTACTGGTTTACTAACTATATTCCTGCAAGCACAGAGGACTGCCTAAGTACTACTTCTCAAAACCAAAGTAGCTCACTTTGTTTTCCATGGACAGCAAATCAGACCATCTGAGGCTACAGAAGACTTCTGTTGCTAGTCTTCCTCCTCTAATATTCATACTGCACCTAAAAGACAGAAAAAGGTCTGGTTTTTTCCTCTTTTATTCACCTGATCTGCGAGCAATTTTACTTTTGTCTCGTGTTTCTCTGCTCGCTCAAGAACACCCAGAAGGTGAAAGCTTTCCTTTGCTCTATTACCTCTCTCAGTATCTCCTTCTATATCAGCTCCCTCAAAAATACAGATCATCACTATTGTTTTGTACTTACTATGCACTAGTAAAAGCCCAGCAGACGGATGGTCTTTGTCTCCCGGCAAGCTTGCATGACATGCCAAGGATCAAGTTAGTTAAACACAAGATGGATCTTGCCAGTTGAGAAGTAAGGATTCTCAGACTGTGGGAGACTTATCCTTAAAGGCCCGCAAACTGCTTCAGAATATGCACAAGAGATGCAAACCCCTCCTGAGCAGCTTAATAAATCCACCGGAGCCTGTCTGCAGACCAACACAGAGCCACAAGCTGTAAAGCTCATTCCCAAGACAGTACCTAATTAAAGTAAGTTTGGGAACTTATGTTGTTAAGTTATTAATAGCTATTTTACAGAATTTCACCCAGTGGTTTGCATGCAGCCAGTGTGTGAGAGGCTTCTTGGCAGCAGGGCCAATTTTCCACTCATGCTCAGTTTATGTATAGTGGGGAACTTGTGAAGATAGTGCAGACTCAGGAAGCTGTGCGTTAAAACTGCATTATCCACTTCTGTGCTAATGAATCTGTATATATTGGAGAAACTGGAAGCTTAGCCAGGGTGGAAGGTCAGCTGGAAGGAGAATCACAGGAAAACAAAACAAAAGTCGAAGTCTCTTATTGTTCAACTGCTGTTCCCTGTGATTGTTTCATCTAGTTACTGTTTCTGGAAATAGCTGAGTGCAATATGTTGAGGAAATATTACTGCCATACATTCCAGTGAGAAAATTCTTATGTATTTCTGGACTACGTTGTCCTATGTTATTGTCAACATTTTGTAAAATCATGCCAAATTCCCTGTTCAGGCAAGTGTCTGTTTCTTACCTTGCTGTTTTCCAAGTCAGCTTAACTTACTCTTTTTCCATACAATAAAGCTGTTTCTGTGCTCTGGATGAACTATCTAATATCTTGCACGTTCTGAGATCACAGGGATATTATTAGAACACTAGAAAATTTTGACTAGACACCACTTGGCTGAGTGGATTGAAAATATTGCTTTTAATTCCTTAAAATCTTAAAATATTTTTTAAAAATAAAATTCATTGTTTCAGGATAGTTACAACTTAAATGTTTTGTGAGAAAAGATTTTGAAGCTAAACATGGAAGCTAAGAATCACTGTGTTATCCTTTCATCTGGAAACCAGTTTTGGATATTAATAAAATATGCTGGCAAGCATTTTTTAATATAAGCAATTATACTTTACTTTCCTAAAATGCCTTTGTACAGTTTCAGATGGAATATCTATTTGTCATTGCCTATCTTAAAATCTTACATGATACTGCAGTGCATTATTAATTTACACATTTAACTCCAAAAAACAGCATTTCATAAATTAAAGGAGGAAGTGGTATTTGTAAAATTCTTTGGAAACATTTTCAAAATGCAGATAAACCTTGACAAATATCATGGTAAGTTAATGTTTATCATGGGTCATTTTTTTTATGATCAATATAATATGTGTCGAGTTCCCAAATTTTTGCCTCTTTACTAGCAAAAGGAGTCCACTTGCTCCAAGAAAAAAAGAATCTTAGAAATTCTGAAGAAAATGGAACTTGGAGGAAAAAAACCTTGTGACGCTCTCAGTCTGGATTCTCAGTTACATTGTAAAGTGAGAAAACAGTACAATTTCAAAGTAGGACAGAGTCGGGTAATTTAATGGAAGATCTCTACCAGCATCTAGAACAACAAAGTTTAAAAATATTTAAATAAATAAAACTAAGAGCACACGTTTTCTAAAAACACCCCCCCAAAAAATAAAACTCAAAACCAACACCCCAAAACCAAACAAAAAACCCCTTGTGATACGTTGTTCAGATGAGAAGGTAAATAGACATTGTTCATGAGTACAGACTGCTAGATGTGGAGCAAATCTCTGTATCCCAGAGTCCACAGTTGAGAAAACAGGATTCCTGTTTGGATGATGAACTTCTAGGAAGAGTTGAAGCAACGAACGAGAAGCCAAGGAAAACTACAACATAATCAGCTATTCATAAAATAGGGCCTAAGGAAAAAAAGACAACAACTAGAATTTTTCATCTTGAGGAGACTTGGGCCTGACAGATGTCTCCATGCAGAAGACTTCTGTGAAGCAGTAATTTACGTTTTATATCTGGAGATTATGGAAGATACTATTTTATTTTGTTCTATACATGTGGAGTATAATAGTATGATATATAAAAGTAAGCCTTAGATCACAGGACGGCTTGGTTGAAACAATAGGAAAATCTCAAATAGAAAGGGTAGTGCAGCACTAAAATAGATAAGAATGTGAACTCCTCAGTTATGTTTATTGTAAGGACCGAATAGCCATGGTAACCTGTGTTGTGTTTGAGGTGGACTGGGCAGTCTCTGGCTGTTTTCTTTAGTCTAGAGCTTGGGGAACACTGCCTGGGCAGTGGGCTAGGGCAGCCCTGTGGTGGTTCTGCCTTACCCTGGCAACAGAACCACCCCCAAGATAGCTCAAGAGATGATACTTTAATGACACCTCTCACCCTGTCCTAGACAGTGTTAATATGTTAAATCTGTCTACCCATCTTGACACTGTTTAGTAATTTTAGTGTAAATCTCAACAGAATCACCCTTTGGGGAATAATTGATATGCTGCTGCGTAAAGCTGTCTGGCATTTGAACACAAGCACTTATCTAAGAGAAGTATCCACATACTCTAATCAAGCATAAATAGTTAATTCTGTCTAATGTATGAAATCTGCAAGCTGAGAAATTCAAATCAGAAGATTGACTGTTTTATATTTTGTGCTCTTTGTGCTGAAAACATAATTTTGATAGCTCTACTGCTTTTTCTAACAGCACTCATGGTAAGTCTTAGGCATTTTCAAACCTGAGGATATTTCATTTCTTTTGTGGAAGAAACGATTTGCATATTGGTGTAGGCAGAGGAAGGGTTGAGTGATCTTGGAGAAGATTCATTAAAATGTAAACATTTCATCTAATGACTAAAATTTTTCTTTTTTTCTATTGGGAATTATAGTTTCAGAATGCTTAAAACTACTTTTATTCAATGTGGATAGGGATTCCCCACACCAGTGGCTTTAAATCTGCTGTTGAGACTTGGTCTAAAATTTACTAGACTGTATGGTAGCTTTTACTAAAATGTATGCAGGCTGACCTTGTTGGTCACTAATATCATTAAATGTGATTTTTTTTTTTTTAGAATGAGATTCTGATACATAGAATGAATACAGTCATGTTACACTGTCTTAGATTTCAATTTAAAAAGCACTTGAGGATTCCTCTTACAAGTCTGAACTACTTAGATATTGTATAGTAGAAAGGATTAATTCATGACTTCTTGCAAAAGCAACAATAGAAATGGAAATCAAATTACTTTTCCATACCTCTGAAAGCCAAGGTTTAACTAATACTGGATACATTTAGAAAATGTTTCAAATTAGCTAATAATTAATTAGGATACCTCTTACTTTTTAAGCCTTGCTTAAATTAAAATTATTGACCTTATCTTACTGTTTTAAAAATAAATAAATAAAATAAAGGGGAAGTAATTTTTTTTTGTTTTAAACTCAGTTTTGCCAGATTTTGTCAGGCCCTTCAAATAGATCAAAACCAAATCTGTGATTCCAAGGAAAGGTGTGGGTCTGAAGCTGATAAGATTGGCATATTGTCGCAAAACTTTGAGCGAACCAGAAGTGGAAGGAGGATACAGTTTAGATCTGCTTTTAGATTGCAGATTGGAACCAGGCTTGAAATAGCTCCAGTAATTCAAAGCATTACATTAGCACGTTCTGTGTAGGTACCTATGACTTGTTCCCAGATCCCTGGGGCTCTAGAGGCTGTCGCACCTCTTTTGCTAGCACAGTCCCAGGGCCTTGGAAGGACCTGACAAATAGGCTTCTTACCAGCCCTCTGATGGCAAGATGCTCATTAACTCTCTCAGACCCAGTATGCTAGAGGGGCAGTATTTAGAGCCTGAATGGGGTAAGTTGTGGGTTGTTTTTTTTTTATTATTATTTAAAAAAGTGAAGATCTAGGTTTTCTATGCTTATCTAGTATAAAGCTTTCCGTGAAAGAGAAAATGTAGCAACCGATACTGCTCTGTTTCCTCATGTTAACAATAATTAAGAAAGATACTTGCAATCTTCACATTCAAATTGTTCTGTAATTGCAGGTTCTCAGTTCTGCTCCTGTTTAAGTTAACAGCAAAACTCCAGCCATCTTTAAAGTGACTGGGTTAGGATCCTTCAACTCTCATAGAGTGGCAGTGAAGGACTAGAGCAGGTTTGTATCCCTGTTTACAAACGTATTAGTATTCTGGTTTATGGCCATAGCCTGGCTCAATTTCAGCCTTGAATTTGAACTCTGGAGTTTGTAATTCCTCATCATGTCCTCAGACCATTTGATCTAGACCTTGACATCTTCCTTTCCATAAAATGGTGAGAAAAGAAATTAGTTTTAACTTGAAATTGATTTCCTGAAATTCCATGAGACTGTTTCTCCTCATGATACTTTGCTAACAAGTTAATGATCCCATTTATTTCTTAATCAATAGACAGCAAGGGACCCCAGTGACCTCTCAGGCCTTAAAACATCTATAATTTTAGCCTTGAGGATACCTTAGAAAATTGAAACATGCAGTCATTTTTATTCTCTTCTGCTGAAGAGCAGATACTTGCAGTTACAGAGGGGTTACCCATCAATGGAATATTTGGAGGCTCAAAGATTGAACTGTCAGTATATTTTTTGCTGTGTCATATCTGGAGAACAGATGTTACTTATGTTATGTCCTGAGTAGAAATTTGGTATTTCTGACTATTTAGGGGAAAAAAAAAAGTGGGGAAAGTGAATTTACTTGGAGCTAAGGGATTTCAATTGTGATTTATCTGTGCAATAAAAGAATGCTGCTAGATGAAAGCAAGCTACAAAAGCTGAGATCTTCCCCCCTGTTTATCATAATGTAATTTGTAATTGGAGTTTTTGTTTGATAGCAGCCTCTATCCAAATGCAGTGGAAACAGTGCAACCAGTATGAAGAAGTAATCTGCTGTTGAAACTTAAAATACATACAAAATGCCTTGTGTAGTGGTAAGTTATAACTAGTATTAAAAGACCCTAGTTATTCTGCAGTAATAGATGTCATGTGAGTCCTGGGAATTGGTTTTGGTTTAGCTTACTGCCCATAATTAATACTTAAGCATTGTGAGAGTATCCATAAAAGTTCTAAAGTTTCATCTTTTCTTGTTCTTGTCTGCTTTGTCAGTGCTCAGGACTGCGGACAGACACAGCCATCTGCTGCTCTCTTATATATAGCTTCTAGAAGTGAATTAAAATGGATGCTGAATTCACTCCTTAGTCTCCATAAGAACAGTCACTCTGTAAATGTAACACTAATAGGCTTTTCGGTGTAGGGCCAACTTAAAAAGCACTTACCATCATGAATAGTCCTTTCTTTCTTGGGTCCCCACAGTAAGAGAGCACTTAAGGCTTATGGCTACCTTTAAGCAATGAATAGCTCTATTGAATTCATGCACTAAAGTGCTTTACTGCATCAAGTTTATTTCAGGGGACTTCTCAGATGAGAAAAGGTTTCCAGAATCAGACACACGGCTAGGAGACAGGCTGACATGAGTATGTTCCATCAGGGCACAGTTAATATACCCAGTAACCACATTTTTTTTATAACCTAATGAAGATACCAGGAAAAAAGCTTGCAAAAGAATGAAGATGGCATAGAGGAAAAATAGAATAGTAGATGTAGGGGGAAAAAATAAGACAGGGATAAGTAAAAATAATTATGTAAATAAAAATAATTTTGTAATATTGAGTCTGGTATATTGATTCTGTCTCAAAGCAAATGCGAATATGGAATTAAAAAAGCACAGCTTCTATTTATAACCTGTGCAAAAAGGTTGCATATTGCAGGCATTAGCTGTCTCCAGCTTACGGACGCATGGCTCCTGCCTGTACCAGACCTAGCTGGAGTAAAGAGGCTTTGTCTGCACAGATGCACAGTCTCCATGTCCTTTCCTGAAAGTTCAGATTTTACCAGTCCATTTTGCTGAATTTGTCCCCTGACTGCTACCGCTATTCAGGTGTATGTATGTGAAATACGTTACAAGATGTGATATGCCAGCTTGCTGTGGTAGCTGCAACAGGTTTCAGAAACAACCCTTTGAGTTCACCACCCTTTCTCAGTAAGAGAGGGTGGTGAGAGAGAGCAAAATCTGTTCCAGCCTCCCCCCGTTAAGTGCTTTGAAGGGGAAAAGTCCTTTTCTAATACTTGCTAACGCATGCAGGTGGTCCTCTAGTGTGTGGTATGCATATCTTCTCTGTGCAGGACTATGTGGGAGTGTGGGACTTGATTTCCCTGTTCCAGGACCTTTGAAATAAATGGATTAGCTCTGGGTGAGCTGAAGGAAATAAAGCTCATTGCTGGGCAGCTGTCACCTGGTAGGGACATCCCCTGGGGAAAAAAAGACATGACATGGATGACAGCCACCTACATGAGATAGGCCACCTTTTCCCTTACCTTTTTACATAATAAAATTGCTTTTAGTGAGCTGGTTTTTTGTTGGG
>NW_008824672.1:992659-1028116 GCF_000699105.1 Pygoscelis adeliae | reverse complement strand
TGTAATGCAAAATTATTTAACAAAATAATGACCCAAAAAAAAGCACACTGACATCTTTTTAAGAACCAAGCGAAAATAAACTGCACTGGTAAAAGGTGCATAAATTAATGCATGAGGATGAAATGACCATTGGCAAAATTTGCAGTCTTTTATAATAAAACTAGAAGAATTAAAGAAATTCGAAGAGTGTGTTGGAAATCCAATACCAAAAGCAATTACGGGTCAACCACCACCCTATTGTAGAACTGTATGACTTCAGGAAGCTTTACAGTTATTTTTGATCAAAATCAAACTATTTGACAGTTCATACAGTTTTGGGGTTGTTTCATTGTTTTGTTTTGGTTTGGTTTTTGGGGGGTAGTCCCTAAGTTTTTGTTAGTAAGATAGAAAAGCTTCAACTATAATGCCCTAGCTCTGGCAGTTTTATATACATATAGGACTATAGAAGTGCAGATTGTCAGACAAAAAGCCTTACTAGCAAGAAATTGACTTTCCGTAGTTAGAAATGAGTGTTCCTTTGCAGTGAACTAAAGAGATTAAATGACAACTTTGGCAGTGGAAATGTAAAGAAGCCAGAGCAATCAATTTCCTGTCTCTTTTTTAACTAAAGCCATGTAAAATAAGTCTTATTCTGTATTTTATGAAATTTGTCTCTAAATGTCATTGTTTAACAGGCAAGAAATTCAAATTAATGATTTGTATCCTATTGGTTATATCCACAGTTCCAACAGGTTATTCAGAAACGGTTTATTGCCAGTATTAGAGAGAGATATAATTATTTACATAAGTTATGCGTCAGATGTTTGTATTTAATCATGAAGTGCAGAATCCTTAAACTATAGATACAGGGTCAAACTAAAAGATAACACTAATGATCATTAATTCTTTGTTTTAAAACAATGCTTTGGTGAGGTGCTTTAATTATCCAAACTTAATGACCATTCTATTAAATATCAGAAAATTTCTGAAAACTAAGAGAAAAGGGAATACAGATAAAGTGATTCTACTTCAAAATGGAAACAAATCTTGGTAAAATTGTTCTGTGTCACTACCTCACTGCAGTCCAAAGTGACAATGTCGAAGTCATTGAAGTGCTCTTCCCCAGTAGAGGAGTGTCTTGTAAGAAATGTTTCTTGAAGCCAATTGAGATAGCATAACCAATTCAGATACTGTGAGTTGTTGTTTTCCTTCCCAATGTTTTCTGATGTCAGTATGTATCCTATATGAATAGACTTGGCTACATCATCCAGGAGGCTGGAGAGACCAGTCTGTGGTCAGTGCTTGGCTCATGACTGCCAGTTACAATAATGTGTCTGCTACCACATCAACAGTCATGCAAAAAAGTCAGCCTATGGGAGGGGCTTCTGTACAGCGTGCGTGAAAAACTGTATATAATGATGTGGGGTATTTTTACAATCTTATGAGCATTTATATAAAGGGATCTAGCCCCTGCGTACTGCAGTAGCATGTATTTTGCATATCATCAGTGAATATTATTTAGACCTCTTAAATAGATTTTTTAATATCTTTTGGGGCTATAAATTGATGTGTTAGGAGAAGAAATCTGAAAAACAAGAAACCTCATAAATTCTTAAGTTTTGTGGTGAATGAGCTGCTGGTTAACTGATGAATAAATTCTGCCTGTGACTATCTTCAGATGTTACTGTGACTGATAAGAAGTTGCTCCACTTGCATCAAGAGATATCATTACCTTACAATTGGTAAGGTTATCACTCTTTTAACAAAAGCAAGATACAAACAAGCAGCCTTTTTTTTTTCTTGGAGATGAAACAGTGCACTTTTGAATGCATCTTCAGTTGTTATTTTAGTTTGAAAAAAATATTCCTGCCATACTTTAGCACATGAAATGAGAACAAAGGCATAGCGTTAACAAGGAAACAATATATGTCTTTAAGAACTCAATAGCTGTCCTATACCAATGTATAGGACTACCAGAGGTCTTTTCGTTGTTATAGCAAGACAGGCATGGTAACTCTCTAGTGATACTTGGTAAATACTAACTTTTGACTGTTTTTGTCCGAACATCCATGTTTTGTTCAGAATCTCCTTATTAATTGCATTATTTCTTTTAAGGCTAAAAGATTTCATCCAAGTTTGGGGACATATGATTTAATGTATTGAACTATAAATTAAAAAGCACATGCAAGGAGAATAGGGGGGATCTGTGAAAAATGGGCTGCAACACTATGAACAGGGTTGCCAAAAAAATGATTTTAGTTGCCATCTGTATATTTCACATGACGATCCAAAGTCAGTGGACGCTTACTTTTTCTGATGTTAGCAGATGTTGATCTGATACTTGTTTCAGATTCCAGCTTTTTTTAGATTTGTAATGTTCTAAAGAGTGACCTGCTGTGCACCCTGGGCTAATGGATTAGATGCCCCTCCATTTGCCATTCTTTTTGTTTCATAGTTATCTTTACACTGCTAGTAATAGCAGAGCAAATACTTGCTACAAATTGAGATTTTTAAAAAAGTCTGTGTTTCAAAGGTAATAGATAAATGCATACATCAAGAAATGAACTTTGACTTTTTTCCCCTCACATATTTTCTTATTAAATTAGAAGGAAGGAGGGAGAAAAACTAATTTCTTGCAGCTGTGTTTCCACTGGTCTGATAAGCTCTGTAATCCTGGACAAGTATTTGAGCACTACCATGCTATTAGAAGTTAAAGCATCAGCAGGACCTCTAAAGTTATTGTGTCCTGCCATTGTAATGCAATGCCACACTTCTGATTGTTTCTCAGACGTCCTTTCAAGATTCAGGACAGAAAAAGAAAAGTATTTTTAAGATACAGTGTCTATATTAGTGCTGCAGGGGGAGATGGTCTCCACACAGTCCTTGGTGATCCTGATCTTGCCAGCAGAAAACCCAAGTGATGGGCAGGGAGAAACCCTCAGTGTGCTCCAGTAGGTCTGTGTAGTCTGGGTGTGAGGGCAAGCAGCCTGCAGGACACGTGTGAATTGCACCCACCCCTCGGGTGGGCCATGACCACTGTGGGCATCCCGAGAATGTGTGAAGTGTGCTGAGGAAGCCACATGCCCTGCAGTTTGCAGACAGCCAACAGATACCATGTGTCATTTATAAACCATTTGAGACTGGATTGGTGCTTAACCTGCCCCAGTTTCAAAGGTCTTATGAAGACTCTCAACCAGATTCCTGCCGTTATGTTGTGATAGACAGCATAGGACAGAGAACTTGCCTTCCATGTTGACTTATTTTGATGCAACCAGTAAGACAACACTTTTTTATAAAAATTGATCATAATTCATAACTGTACATAAATTGTTTGCATCACAAGTTATGTCAAACCACCACCATCGTTATAGTACAGACAATTTTGTGTTGTCCACAAGCACACTTTCTAGTCAGGTATTGATTTTAAGCAATCAATCTATTATAACATCACAGTACATCTCAAAAATAGATTTTCTGCATGTATAGCATGGATTATTAAATTACTGAGATGAATTATTTGACATTTTCATTTTTATTTGTATTTCCAGTTTGAATTTGCACTTGTAGAACAGCATGTTTTACAAAACAAAATATGCACAATGAGATAATATATTTTCCTTATCTTTTATCTTACCATTCTATTTCTATGTTGCAGTTAAGTATCTGAATACCTAATGTAGTCAATATTAATTTTTCATTATTGCTATAACAAATCTTGATTCGTAAATGAAAATAAATTTGCAAAGCATTTCAATCCACATACCTCAGAAGACACAGAGATGTATTGCTTTTACACAGAGATGTAGTTGTGCTTTTTCATTATTCTGCATGCTTCCAAATGTGAAGAACCCAATTGTTCCCTTTTGGGGTTTTTTTTTTTTTTTCCTACACACTGGAGAGAAAATCTGCCTGTTTCTGCTTGAGGGGTGTCATTTAATTTAACATTTAATGGAAAAGCAGAGTTTATCCTGCTTCCTGCAGAGGGACAGTCAAGACTTTCAGCTGTTTTCTTCCAAGAATATCAGAATTCCAGCACGAGCTAGCACTGTGCATGAGTGTTTCTGTGCTTTCACATCACTGTTTCCACCCCAGCCACTTTCCTATACACTCACTCAGAAACAGATCTGAACCAAAGTCCAGAATATACACGCTCTGTGGGGAAAAAATGGAAGAACTGGGCTTGTTGTGTGAGAGAAAAAAAATTACTTATAGGAAGACCTGGTACAGATCTTCCCATATGTAAAAGAAGCTGTGAATTAGAAGGAAGTAAACTCTTTTCTGTGTTAACTAGACGTAAGAGAAGTTATAACTGGCAGTAAAGGAACTGTAATTTAGACATAGGAAGCTCTTTTTAACTATATGGATAATTAGACAGTCTAGTATACTCCTTAGCTACCCATAATCATATAACTTTGAGAATAAAGCGAGTAAGGATGGCAGGAATGATTGTGGGTACTGTTGGTTCTCAGTTGCTGCAGGGAACTGGATGTCTCAAGCTCTCTTCCAGTGCTTTTTATATGGCTGTTTCTACAGGTGTTTGCTCCAGAACTGGGGGGGGGGAACCCAAACCTTAAATATTTTTTCTGTTTCTGCAACTAATTAACTTCTTCCTCATATGCTTTTCTTATCTGGGGCCCTACACTCTCTTTCAGCCTCTTCCTGGGGAGTGCTCCTAAAAGGGAAGAGGAAAAAGAAAAAAATGAATTTGCTTAGCAGCTGTAATATCTCCTTCTGAGTTTTTCCTCTTATGTCTAGAAAATCCTGCTCTATAATCATGGTGAAATATGGAGTGTTTTGGGATGTAGTCTTTAGGCATATCTGCAACAGTGCTTACTTCTACAACTATTAATATTCAGTAGACTCATTCCTATAGTGAAATGTACACTTACTTTTAAAAACAGGCTTCTAAGAATTAATCTGAAACAGCCAAAGTGAATTATAAAGACACTTAAAATGTAGAAAAAGTGAAAACTTGTGTTTGCTATTTTTCTTCATTTCTATATCATTGAAATAGAAATATTTTTTATTTCTGGACACTGAATAACTCAAAGTAAAATAAAATCATTTTTATGTGATGTGGTGGAGTCCAAATAATTTCATTAAGCACTGGTGGATATGAAGGAAAGGGAAGTTCATTTTGGACAGAGAGAGTGTTCTTTTTAATGTAAAAATTGTTTTTGGGGGGAAGAAAAAGGGTTTTTTTTAAGGAAAAAAAAGAAAAAGCTATTAGGCTGTTTGAGAAAACAGCCTAGCGTGATTGTATCTTGTACCAAAATAAAAGATACCAATCCTCAAACTCCTACTCATAGTATAAACTCAGTGTAGTTTTCCCTGTTTCTTTCCACTTTTTAGACTTAATCCTAAGATATGATACTGCAGACATGTGACACTGTTTTTCATGTTACTAATGAGCATGTACTGTGGATTATTACAGTCTAAATCTCCATGATCCTGGAGCTGTCTTGACTAACTGGCAATTAAAGTAAAACAAAGCAAAAACATAAAAACCAACCTGAAATCAGTTGCCAGGAATTATGTATGTTGTATCCGCTCCTGCCTCCCCTTGGAAAGGAAGAAAGCAGCACAGATGTGACAAGGATGTGAGCAAAGTTCTTTTCCTTTTATATCTCAATTGTTTGCATACTCTTTCAAGAAGCAGAAGAGATGGGTTTACTGCCACTCTCTGCTAGTGGGTTGGCTTAAACCCACTTCAGACTCGCCACCTGCAAGTTTCCAAACTACCCAGTCTTTGATGGTCTGAGATGGACCTCCTTTGATTTCTCACACTGGGGAGCCCTTCTGTCTTGAACAAAAGACTTCCACAGCCTGCTAGACAGACAGGAGAGGGTATGGGTGATAGTCTAGCCTGAGGGGCAGAGCAGTAGCCCAACAGGCTTCCCTGGTGTTCCCAGCGTCTACTGCATGCAGCAATCAGATCGTGTCCTAACCATCTGTTCCTGTGAACCTTCAGTTAGGACGAAAGCTTAAAAGTTCTCTTCGTGAGCCAGACAGAGCATCATGTACTCTGGAATATATTTTGGCTGATAGTTGATGTGCCATTTTGGAGTAGCTGCAGATCTCCTCAAGAGACGATTGAACTTCAGTTTCCCATGTTCTTGGGGAGAGTTAAAGTACAGAGTACTGAGCTATGGCATAAAAGTACAGCACAGTTGCCTCCTCTATCTCCTTGTCCCATTCTTTCTTACTAGCATTTTTTAATCTATTATTGGAACGATATTTTATAAAGAATTTACTTCCCTGTGATATATTTTGTCTGGTGTAATATGTCAATGGAGAGACAAAGACAAGAGCTCCAAATATGCCAATAGGCGCCTTGCGCGTGTTCAGATTTTGCTTGTTTGTAGCATCTGATTTGCCTAAGCATGTACATAGATGAATGTAAGTGAGACTTATAGGTTTGTATGTGACAGAGTGTACGTAATGATTTTAAAATGTATTTCACAGGGTTTTTTTTTTTACTTTTATTAAACGATTGTTCCCAGCAGGGAGCTGAGCCGTAGAGATGGTTTTGCCTTCCACCCAAGCCCTGTTCTAATGAATTTTACAGTTTCAAAAAGATTTCAAAGTACTCACAACTCAATCTCCTGGCTTTTATGTAAATTGTTGCTAATTCACGTTCATTTCTCTGTCATTGTGTCAGCCACTTACAGAATGAGCATATTTTACAATTTAAAAAAAAATTAATGAATCACATTTTGTATTTTCTTAAATTGTTATTAAATCACTTCATTTTACCATCACTATTTGAGCTACTTACTTTCCACTACTTTTCAAATGTATTTCCTTTGTTTTTAGGGTATAATCAAGATTTTGAATACCTTTGGGGAAGTCATCTTGCTTTCTTTTTTATCCTTTCGTTTGCTAAGTTATTTCATTTTAACAACGGGTGTTAAAATCCCTTCAGTTTGACATCTGAATGTATAGCAAAGAACATATCCTTAGGGAAATGGCCTTTGAGGTCTCAAAAAGGAAGGAAGATACAGGAGAAGTTATTACTTTTTCTGTCCTTGTACCCTGCACTCTGACAGTTTCAAGTTTCATTTTCACTGTTTAAAAGCATGTATTTGATCATGTGATAAATACTCATGTTATTTACCCCCTTCTAAAAATCTAGTGAATTCAAAGCATTGTAACTTTAGTATAAGAGCAGATAGAGGAGCACAGATTTAATACTCTCTTTCATAGTTACAGCTACAGGGAGTTAGTCTGCACTAGAGTTTCCTTAACTTGTATTTCCATCTCCGCTAGCCTCCTGCTGTAAAATCTGAAAATACAAACATTTACATCTCCAGTGCCCATGTTTACCTCCTTGTAAAATGGGGATGATAAAATTCCCTACCTTCAGGAAACCTTGTACATTGAAAGTCTTCAAAATCGAAGTTATGTGGTAAGAGGTGTGACATTTAAAACCATACTGTTTTTTTCCTTAAAAAAAAAAATCTTCTCTCGTGTCAAACAATAAACAGAGAAATGTGTAAAACCACAGCACATAAATTCATCGCTTGATAGATATTTTGGAAATGTTTTCCACTAACTCCCATCATCATCCTTTCTTTGTCATAGAACAGAGAGGCAGCAACAAGAATAATCAGTTAGTGAAGATGTTATAGTGAAGTATATTTGTCTGCATTCTTCTACTGCTCTAACATTTCTTCTCCTTTTTCACAAAATGAAGACAAGTTAAAAAAAAAAAAAAAGCCATAAGGAAAGGGTCAGGTTAGTGCTTTCCTAGCAAATTTTAACCAAGTTTGAGTGGCAGAGAGGTACCCTCTGAGAAGATGTCTTCTGCATAGTTCAGGAATATTGCTATCTCCTGTAGCATTCTCCTCCTGATAGTATGTAGTGTAGAGAGATAAGAGCAGAAACCTATCCATGTATTGGCACACCTCTAGGTCCCTTCTTTAAGGAATACTGCCAGACTGAAATAGAAGAGGAAGTGGAAGATGGAAGTTTCATTATCTACACAGCATAATTCTACTTTCAATAATTTGTCATCTTTTAATTTTAATTTCAGTAGTCTTAAGGAGGTCGCTACCTTGTTAGGAGAAGCCCTAGTAGTACACCCCAAGTGCCAGGAAACCTCATAAAATGTCCCTACTCCTATCAATGATCTTCTGTGATTTTTGGACAATGTAGTCATAGATTTTTTTTTTTGCTGTTTATGCTTGGTTTCTGACACTGCTGTGAATGGTGATGCAGAAAGACTGCTTTGAACGCTATTACAAAGAAGACAACTACAATTTTTCTCAAGAAAAAAAAAAAAAGAAAAGAAAAAAAAGGCCTAAAGGTCTGCAGGAGATGATTTGCTGACCTGTACAGCTCTGTGTGTCTGTGAAGCACTTTTCCCAGGTACATCCAGCAGATGTTCTGAATTAACATTATCAGTTGTGTAACCTTATCAGTTACAACGCACACGATAGGTCATTAAGGGATTTATTATATTTTTTCCCACACACCTTCATCAAGGTTTGGTTGTAAACAAAACATCCTTATCCAAAAGTATGTTTAGTTTTATGAAACTGTGATTTTTAGCAAGAGGAATTAAGGGTAATGGGGAAATGTTAAAGAAATAGACACAAGCATTGTTAACTTTAATGCTGTGGTTGTATGACAATATTCTAAGGAAATACAATAAAATCTAAAAAAGCAGTGATAGATGATTGCTTGTTTTATCTGTCACTTGCAAACTGGCTTTGCAAGTTTTATTGGAAAGGGCGCTTTATCTTGCTTCCTGAATTTGAGGTGTACTAGCTATACTAACTGTAATGTGCTGCTATGCTGATAATGATGGTGCTTTCTATCTAAAAATCACTATAAAAGGGAAATAAATTGTCTTGAATTTACAATAATATTTCCAAATTTAATTATGACATCTGATACTATAGATACCATATATGCCATGTGGTGCAATTGTAAGTCAGAGGAGAAAGGCTTCTTCCCCTTTTTCCCCTGTTAGAGGAGGGAGACGTTATACAGGGGATTTAGCTGATGGGGAAAACTGACTAGGCAAAAATCACAAATACTGCATCTGTGATATAAGCGTTGTGATATAAGAGCACAGGGAGCATGCTGTGGCAAGGGCTGTGGGATGGAGGCATCTGGCCAGGGAGCTGCGCAGTCACCTGCAGCTGGAGAGCTGCTCAACCCTCCCGGTTTCAGTCCTTGCACAAGGGTTCCCCCAGCAATAGAAATGCCTCCCCATCATTCTGCCTAGAAATTTGGCAGCTAAAGTTTATTTTTTAGATATTAACTTTCTACGAACACTGAGCGTTAGCCAACCAGCCAGTCTTCCAATATCTCATTTGATAGACACTCAGGAAAATGCCACTGCTTAAGGTTTTTAAGAAGAAAATGTGCAGTGTTTTTTGAGGGATTCCCTTAGGCATCCTCAGCACTGGCTCAGTGAAAACTGAGTGTCTTATAATAGCCCAAGTAAAAACGGCTTGTCAGAGCTTCTCAAATGTAATGTTACTTTATGCCAAATACATTGGTCAGTTCATGAGAGGAGTCTTATGGGAGATAATTAGTAAGTCGTCCTGAAATTGGATGGGTTTTGTCCAAAGTAAATAGTCTTCGATATATCGCAAGTAGGTCTATGCGGAAGAAGTGTCAGTCTGTACCAAATTACTTTCACCAAACAGCTCCCAGTCAGTGTAAAGACGTTTGTTTGATTTTTGTCTGCTAGCTTGATGACATGAAATGTGACCAGCAAGTATGGTATCCTGTAGATCCTGAACTTGTAGGATAAAATACTCTTGAAATGTCTGGTGGTTTCAGGCTTGAGGTCAGTATCTTGTCATATCTTAGACAGATCCCATCAGGTTAAGCCTGAGGAGATGGAGATACTAATCTGTAAAAGAACCTGTATTATATGGAAGATTCCCTTGACTTGGAGTGATACTTATTTCCTTCAGAAGAGAATTCCCCATTCTTCTTTTTCTCTTTGTGGAAAAACCTAAGATCAGTTGATCTAAGCTCTTGAAGAAAAGAAAAAAAAAAATCAGAATGTGAAAAAATTAAAATTCTAAAGGAGCTGTGTGCCATTCATGTGTTCCTATTTTAATTCAAAAATGTTGATAATTTAGATGCAGTTTTGCCTTCAAAAAACCGCAAGAATCTCCCTCTTTCCCCAATTTTACTTCAGCAGCGTCTACGTTGTAGAAAGACGTATATTCATTAAAAATATCCATCCTGAATGGTGGAATTGGTGTAGTGAATAGCTGGATAACTGGTACAGAACAATGTGCCTTTAACACTGTTCTAAAAATGCTAAAAGAGTCCCTACAGGCAGCTGATGATTAATAAAGTATTTATTTCTCTTTACTGTTTCTGTAAACATGTGTTGATTAAAGTAGTAAATGCTACTGGATTGAATATCTTTGGAGATGGTCTCTTATTCTGGATGTGATATGAGGATTTTCGAAAAGTCACTTCTCTGAAAACAAATGAGCAGTGAAGTCTTTTACATTGAAACATTCCTTTTACCAGTGGAGGAGACACCATGTATTTATCACAGATCTATAACATCTGTTGATATTTTCTTTACATTGTTCTGCTGTTGTCTGTAATGTGGAATGGATTTGCTCTGGCATCATGTTACTGAGTATTAGGTTGAATATTAATTTTTTTGCTGTGATGTGTGAATGCAAAATGGTATTTTGGAAACACCTTTACACACAAACTCCAAGCAACTGTCCTCCGTTCTCACAGATTTTAGCATAATATCCAATGTAGTCCACGAGCCCATTCATTATTACAGTCCCATACGGTAATAATTCTGCTTTGGCCTGAGCTACTGTGTTTCACATTTATGAGTGAATGCAAATGGCAGTACAGGATATAGCCAAATATGTTACTTGGGCTGCATTCCAGCTTTTATCCTTCTACGAAGAGCCTGTTGCCAGGTTATTCAGATTCTAGCACTACTATTTGTGGGAGGTTTAAGGCAAAGGTAGCTTAATGTGTTTCCTGTAGTTAAGAAATGCTGGAATTCAGTGATGTCAAGATTTTGGTACATACTGCAGCAAGTTTCAGTAGGCATAGATGTGATGTAATCCATGCCTGTGGTTAGAGAAGCAGAAAGTGTATCCAGTTAGGTGATCTGACTTCTCATTGTTCTGGGAGCGTTGTGCAGGTAGCAACTCCAACCTGATCCACAAATGCTATTTGAAGGAAAATTTCCCAGGAACGCTTCGTGCCAAATGTGGACAGAAGTATGACAAAGTGAGAAAGTGCAACTGGTCCTGACAGGGGACACCTTGAAACATCAGCGGCTGTGCATTAAATCCTGGAGTGTCGGCAACTACACAGGAAACCTTTATAGTGGCTGCAGGTTAAATCTGACAGAGGAGTGTAGCTCCTGTCAGGGATGGTTTTATATGTTTCCAGCCCCAAGCAAACAGGCAGGAATGTGTGTGTTGTAGCCGTATCAATTGGGCTTCTGTGCACAGCACAGAAAATTCATCCTGAGAATGAAGAATAGCTGAAAAAAGACCTTAAGTCAAACTTCTTTTTTAAAAAAAGGATTTTTGGAGTCAATGTTTTGTTGTCTTTTGTATAATTGGATGATGCTTTGAAAAGAGTTTGGTAAATAATGAGAAGCTGATTCATCTGGGGATAATTTTAGCCACAGTCCTAATTCAGACTTTCTGTCAAAAGCTTGCAAAGTGCCGCTACATAGAAAGGTGCTAGAAAGCTCCTCCTAACTTGAATTCGTTATCTTCAAAAGTACTGGGTGCATCAGAACTTCAAAGCCTCATATATTTTATTTCTAAAGAGTGTCTTAATTTTTTCAGATGGCAGCTGTTACTGTGAACATCTGCAACTTGATGTGAAGTTGCGGTAAATGTAAATCATTACAATATTGTCTATAGGCAAGCAACTGTGGTACTGAAAAGTTAATGACAAACAAACTAAATGCATTCTAATCATCAATAGTATTAATTTTCATTTCCTTAGGAGTTTTTTCAAAGCCTCTTAAATTACACTTTGATTGAGGATGTTATGGCTTGGGGTGGGGTGGGGGAAGAGAACAACAACACCCACGCCCACACACACACTAAAACAAAGTTTGCAAATGTAAATACAGTATTCAGTTCTTCTTATACAATTAGATTTTCAAGTAGTGAATGGAAATATTCCCTGCATAAATCTTTAGGTTTTGTGAGGCACCTTAGTTTGGGAACATAAAAGTTCCCAAGTTGTATACAAAATCTTAGTGTCTTGCTAGAGTTTCCAGGCAGCGGTAGGTTCAGCTAGTTTTTCTCTCTTGTTGGCATCAGCTGGTGCCAGATGCCTGAATCATTCAAAATGATGTAATCAGCTAACATTTAATGTGAACTCTTAGCAGTCATAAAGGGGTATATAGTTCCTGCTACTTTGCCTGTCAAAAGGTGAAGAGATTGTGGTGGAGCCAGGGGGGGATAAAGTAATAAGTCCTTCACCTTTGCATCCTTCAAATTAAGAGACTGCCATGGAGTGCCTGAGCAAGCACTGGAGGGGAACAGCTGTGCTCTGTACATGTCCTTGTGCATAATGTATACCTTATCCATACAGTGTATCACAGAAGTGATGTCACTCTTACATCACAAAATATTTTTGAAAATTAAAAATATTTACTACCCATAGAATAGTATACCAATAGGCATTTCACAGGGTCATTCAACTTTAGCTAGAGTTGATAGTCTAAATGTCACCATTTCTTTGTGGAGTTTTGTTTTTATTTTCAGCAGGCAAACCTTGTTAGTGTCTCAGCAGTTTAATACCTGTTAATTTTTTTTTTTTTTCTGAAGCCTTCTGATAATAATCACAACAGGTGACTTTACAGTCTCAGCTTTTTGGACAATTGTGAATTTTTAAACGTAAATTTTGAAGTTTGGAAAAATGGGTAATGCAAAGTTGAGTTACACGTCTATGACATGCCATTTTCACCTTTTCTGGTGCTGTTCTGTTTCACCTAGCTTTCCCACAAATCTTCATTGGAACTACGAGTATGATAAAAGTAACAGCTTGTATCTCAGCAGTAAAACTGCAAATTTGTATGATAGTTACACCTCAGCTTCTTGTCACAAAGGAGGAAAAAGCAGTCATTTCAGTGCATTTAGAGTGAGTAAGCTAGATGTCATTTGAAGAACTGCAGACCTCTTCTTTCTTTGTATTAGCAGGAGGATCAGGAAGATGCTGTTGAATGCCAAAGTGATGAGACCCAGGTACTGCTGCCCTTTGACTTGGTGACAAACATGGTTCTCGTTTCTGGCAGAAACTGCGGATTGTAGAAGTTGGTTGTAGTGTGTGACAGTCTAGTAAAGGTAACTCGGATATTGCTGAGTGAGCTAGCCAGGATTCTGAAAGCAGGATGAAGTAAGCCAGACTGAAATGTCTGCTAACCACAGCTAGGTTGAGAAGTACTGCCTCACACCTCATTTCTCTGCACAGTACAGTGCAGAGATTCCCCAAGGCACCTCTTACCTTTACCTTCTCTCGATCCCAAACCTAATGGACTAATGCTCTAACCTGGCTATAAAGCTCACAATAGTTTCACTGTCTCTCCAAAATGAAACTTTCTCTGTAACAGATAAACAACCACTGCTCTATTCATACCCATATAAAATATTTTCCAAGGCTTTCACCTCTCTGCACAGAAACAGACATAAGTAATTTTTCATTTCAGCTACCTCAACTACTCAATGCCTTGAGACAGATGAAAGTAGGCCAGGCATTTCACCTGTTTGTTTGTGCACATAGTCAGGAATAATACTGAAATCTTACACCAGTGTTCACATCAATTAAGATATTTACAAATAATTTTTTCTTCATTGGTTCAACTTTCACAAGTTGAGGTTTTTTGATATAGCCTTTAGAAGGTAATATAAAGAGCGATTATATCAATGTCATTTTTGATTAGTTTGTCATTGAAGTATCCACTTTAAATATGCATGGTGTCTATGGCAACTCTCCACAGGCTACTGCCAGACTCTCTGCCTTAGACTCATTGTCACCAGGCGTTAGAAAAGTGATGAGCTCAGTCAAAATGTGCTATACAAGTGGTTATCTCAATTTTCTGGTTCAGCAAATAACATTGCTCTGGAGGTTTTGTGGTGATAGTTTACTGTAATACAATGTAAAATGTAATGGTGTGGAGAATATTGGTGAGCAGCTAAAGGCCAAGCTCATGGAACTGTTTGAGCTAATTCAGGAGTAGTATTCTGAGTTTGTAGTAACACCCGTTTATACATCCAGTGCTAAATATAAATGCCATTATTCAGTCTGAAATAGGGACATGGAGCAATAGCATGCAAAGTATGGAGTGCTGTGTATCCCTGGTAGTCATAAACAGTTTCTTCTCATTGGCCCCATAGATAATATTTCAAAGGTTTTGAGACTGTAGCACTCTTGGTGACTTTCATGGACATTGAGACTGATAAAGCTTCAGTATTTTGGGATGAAGTAGAAAGATGTTTGCAAGAGGGAAGACTGTTTTGTGACAGACCCTAGTTTTCTGATGCTTTCTGGTGCTAGACAGTGTGGAAGGACATACCTAGAGGAACTTTCTTGCCCCAAATGACTAGACTACATATTAGAAGGTAATAAGCATATAGATATGCAATTAAAAACAAACAAACAAAAAACCTCACACAATGTCTAGTGACAAGAGAAGAGTGAATGGCAAAACAGTGAAAGAGTAGTGCAATGAATCTTGGATATTCCACACATTTCTCTAGAGAGCTCTCTACAAATGACTGTGTTTTGAGGTGCATTTCAGCTCAGCTGAGCAAAAAGTAAGGCTTTTCTTAAGCCACTTCAACATCAGAAGCACCTACTTGTGTGCTTAACACTTGACTTTAAGTGTTGCTTTTGTTGACATTATGCCCAGACAATCCTGGAGTAATTCTGCAACTTTCCATGAAGCTTTCTTGTTGCTTCCCCTTATTCCCAAGGCTCTCTCTATCCCTTACTGTTTCCACTCTGTTTTCTCTCTCCCTTTTTATTCCCCTCCTGGTTCCCTAGGGAAATTAGCTTCACGGTAGTTAAATGATTCATAGAAATAGCTAAGAATCAAAGGTAGCGGGTCTGGGAGATTAACAACGACTGGGTTGCGTTCAGCTTTCATCTTGCCATGCCATAGCTATCTGCTAGTTTAGCACTCACAGCTTGGATGTTCCCATGTTACTATCAGATGGAAAGAGAGTTACTCTGAATGGTAAAATGGAGGACTATAGACAAACCAATGTTTTTATTGAATGGATGAACAATATGAATTATTAAGGAACAAGCAAACAAGAATGCCTCCAGTAAGGCTACTTTTACCAAAATGGAAGTGATTTTTAGTTTCAGTAATAGAAAGTCAATTTGAAGTGTTGATACTGACTTGAGCTTACAGGTTCAGAGACAAACAATCGAAAGTAATTTTGCATAGCACGATGATGTTTTTTTGTTTGGCTGGGAAATCCAGTCAATTAATTTATATTCATCAAAAGAAGCTGTTTGCAATGCAGTCTGTTATCATGAGCCTCAAAGTCCAAATTACATATAATCCTTTTACGATGTCTTCATAAATATGAAAAAGAAAAAGGTATGCTGTTCTCTTTGTTTCTTTTTACCTCTGAAGATGCCAGTTCCAGTGACAGGAAAAAATTAGATTGTGTACTGAATGGAAGAGATGATGAAGAAGGTTAGATATAAAGCATCCTAAGATGTAAATGGGTCTCCCCAAAATTGAACAACCTATTAAAAAAAAAAAAGATTTTAGATCTAATTAATTATTATCTTGCTCTATCTCCCACCTTCTTCAAATACTCTTGAACAAGGACTCCAAATCCCTCATTCCCCCTGTATTCCTTTCTCATGGTAGCCCATATGCTACTCTAATGAAGACTAGAGGATTTGGGGTTCAGGGATGCTTCTCTAAATGAGGAACTGTACCAGGTCTTCGAAAACTAAATTAATTTGATGAGGAAGAACAAAGGAGAAGAGGAAGTTTAAAAAAAAAGATATAGATTAAAAAAAAAAAAAAATTCAGACTCAGATCTGTCTCTCAAGTGATGTCAGGAAGACCCTCAAAGTCTTTCCATGAGCCTGAAGGTCTCAAAATGGTGTAAGTACAGAATATATGAATTCTCTGTTCCAGTTTCAAAAGACGTGTCTACCAGCTTTTACTTTTGAATAGGGTTGTCTGCCTGCATAGTACTGTTGGGGTTTTTTTTGCAATATCTGATGTTTGAAGAGGATAATAATAATTTATAAATTCAGCTTAGAGTATGCTCATCACTGGCTTATTCCAGGCATTTTATGGCTCCAGAAGGTGTCATGTGCAAGTCTTTCCATGTAATAATGCTGTGAGGGTTTCTGGCACACACAAAAGAAATAGTGATAGGTACCATACTTTCTCTGTTATGCATTTAAAAGATATGAATTTGAGTAGATGCATGCACTGTTTAAATTAATTAATTTTACTTTTACTAAATAAGCTGGTTTTTTTCTAATAAAATGTTTCCCTATATGCATGAAAACATGAATTTAGAAAAATAATCTAACATGTACCCTGGCAGTATTTACTGAAAACTGTGGATTTGTATATGTGTTGGGAGTAATTAATGAGAACAGGAAGAGTTCTTCAAATCGTTTCAGGGAAGAATAAAAGTTTCAGCAAAAAATAGCCCAACCAAGCAGGTCCTGTGGGGCTTCTGAAGCATAGGCAGGATTTATTAATCAGAATGAAAAATGGTTGCCTCTTACCTTCCCAAAATGGTGAATGATCTTGGCAGTCATGATTAGAGCATGACTTGGGGGAGTTAAGGAAACTGTGAAGTTATGTGCAACTTCTGATTTAGGCAGAGCAGAGTCTTTCTTCTACTTTCTAGGCCTCTGACCATCACATGTATTGTTCTGAAGTGAGTCTGGTTTTAGGGGAAAGTGGTTCCTTTTGCAGTGGAAGTCTTAAAGTTTGGTGTTTGTTTTTTTTTTAATTATTGCGAGATGAATAAGAGCAATATTTCCTTAGAAATTTTGATGGGAAAAGATTGCTTCACACCTAGCATAATTCAATGGAGGTTTAACAGAGTTTTAACACTGTGACACATTTAAGCATTAGTTAAAACATGGAAAGTTATGCATTTCTTGCTCACACAAGCTTGCATTTGGTAACATCAGCTGAGCACAAAAATAAGTGCACAGGAGAAAGCTACAAGGTCCTAGACAAGATAACGGTCAGCTTGTCTGATTTCCAAGTATAACAACTTTATTTTGCTCGTTACTATTACTTTGATAACAAATAAGCTATACCTGTCCTGTATAATGCTGTTCCCTGAAATGTCTATTGCATTATACACAGGCACACACAGACAAGTCTCCCAGAAAATTTAATGTTGAGATTCCCATCAGAAAAAGGGAGTAGAGCTCCCCTTGGTAGTCATTTAAATATAGACTTTGTTTATATCACAAAGCTGTGCTCTTCATAGTGCTGATCCCCCTGTTATACAGGCCGAGGGATTGATTGTTGTACGTGATGGCTTCCTTCTGGAGCACTTGCTTGTCCCTCCTTTCTAAAGGGAAATAGTATGTGTGAAGGGAGGGGAGGGCTTCAAGTGTATACATACATTTGGATGCTCCAAAATGCCTCTCCTAATTAACTCATATTTCAACATTGCTGTACAGCTGACTGTAATTTTTTGTGTTTCTTGGTGACAAATTGTGGAGTTGAAGCCAAAGTGTATTTTCCTCAGTGTCGTTCAAGTGTCCTTACTGGGACCAATACTATTTAATATCTACATCAATGGTATAGACAGTGGGATTGAGTGCACCCTCAGCAAATTTGCAGATGACACTGATCGGAGTGGTGCAGTTGATATGCTTGAGGGAAGGGATGCCATCCAAAGGGATCTTGACAGGCTTGAGGAGTGGACCCATGCAAACCTCATGAAGTTCAACAAGGCCAGGTGCAAGGTCCTGCACCTGGGTCAGGGCAATCCCCAATATCACTACAGACTGGAGGATAAAGGGATTGAGAGCAGCCCTGCAGAGAGGACTTGGGGGTACTGGTGGATGAAATATTGGACATGAGCTGGCAACGTCTACTTGCAGCCCAGAAAGCCAATCGTATTCTGGGTTGCATCAAAAGAACCGTGGCCAGCAGATCAAGGGACGTGATTCTGCCCCTCTACTCCGCTCTTGTGAGACCCCACCTGGACTACTGCATCCAGCTGTGGGGTCACCAGCACAAGAAAGACATGGATCTGTTAGAGCGGGTCCAGAGGAGGGCCACGAAAATGGTCAGAGAGCTGGAACGCAGAGAGAATTGGGGTTGTTCAGCCTAGAGAAGAGAAGGCTCTGAGGACACCATGCTGCAGCCTTTCAATACTTAAAAAGGGCTTATAAGAAAGACAGATACTTTTTTTACCAGGGCCTGTAGTGACAGGACAAGGGGCAACTATTTTAAACTGGAAGAGGAAAGATTTAGATTGGACATAAGGAAGAAATTTTTTATGATGAAGGTGGTGAGATACTGGCACAGGTTGCCCAGAGAAGTTGTGGATGCCCCATCACTGGAGGTGTTCAAGCTCAGGTTGAATGGGGCTTTGAGCAACCTGATCTAGTTGAAGATGTCCCTGCCTATGGCAGGGTCGTTGGAACTAGGTGATCTTTAAGGTCCTTTCCAACCCAAACCATTCTATAATTGTATGATTCTATGATTTTCATTAAACAATGATGCTGCATGGAGGTATTTCTATAGATTATATTATTTGTTTTAGGTGGATTGCAGATAAGTCTTTAAGAATAACGATAGAAAGCTTGAACTCTTCCCTAGGTATCTAGCAAAAGAACAGCAGATTAGGTCACAACACAATTAGCACAGTGACTTCTTCCGGTCTTGGAACACCTAAGCAGATCTCTTTGAGAGTAGGAAATTGAAATAGGACTAATACTCAAACCTCCTTGGAGGTACTCCTTTGGAATAAATTTCACCATTCTCTTCTAAATATTAGAGGAGATCACATCTTTGCCTTGCCTTCCCTTTTCCTTTCCATTTTTCACTCTGCAGAACTATATGAGCTCAGAAAGACTCTTCTCAGTTGCCAGCTTCCTCCCCCAAACACGTTACAGTGCCAGGTTTAATCTAGTTCTGCATGTTTGAAGAAGCTGCTAAAGATAACAAATCCTCTCTCACATCACTGTAAGCAGAGAATAAACATGTTTAAATCAGTGAAGCATAACAGTGGAAAGAGAGCAAAAACAGGTCTAAGAATGGAAAAGTAGTCATCTCTGCCCAGAATCTTTTACCTAGTCTTTGAAGAAAATTAGTCTGTGTTTTGAAGCATTACCAGTAATACCTACCTTGAGCAAAAAGGATGGGGCAGATGGAACTGATGCAACGGCTTTGTTTTGTATTTTATTATATCAAGATTATTTTGACACAAGGGTTTTTTGCCTTGTATTCCACATCTTCAGCTGGAAGAGGCAAGCGGTGGTATTTACAAGATCATTGTTTATATGCACCTGCTTGCAAGTATGGATGAAGGACTAATTCTCAGCAACTCTGACAAAATCATTCCATCTTCTATTCTGCTGGTAAAATGCTACTGAGACAAACTTTATAAATGAACTTTAAGGTTCTTAAAGATCCTTAAAGGTGGGGAGCAAGAAAGATAAAATGAATTCAAAGTTAGAAAGAACAAGATAAAAGCAAAGAACTAGAAATAGTAGAAAGAAAGATGAAGGTAAAAAAAAAAAGGAAAGAAAAATAATGAATGTAAAGGCAGGAGTCAAAATTATATAAGGCACAGTCAGCTGGGGGTGGAAGTCAAAATAATGCACTTAACAATTAGCAGAGCATACTGGTTTACTCCAGCAAAGTCCCAGACTAGCGTATAGGCTGCAAAGAGGGTTTTTTGTTTGTTGCTTGTTTGCTTTAACTTTTCTTTTCTTACCCTAAGACCTCATTCTTCAGGTAGCCCCTTGACATGAATAGGACTATTTATGGAAGTTTGATTTAATTCAGCATGAGTAAAACAGGCAGATTCTGACCCCTTATAAGTTTTTAACAGTACATTCTATGTTCTACTTTACTTGTAGCTAATACTGAGGAAAGTCTTAAATGAATGAGCCTCAATGAATCAAAATTATACTGGTTTATATTGTTTTAAGGATATACAAAACTAAAACACAGTCTTTTAACTGTGTTTTATGGTTACTATTACTAGATCACATAATTTATACTAGCCCAGAACACATGATGTTGCAAACGCAGTGATTAAGATGCACAAAAATAGGATAACTTTGGGACTGGAAAGACATAAGATAATGCTATAGAAACACACTTTTCTTTTGTTTCATTGATGGTCCTAAGTAGTATTAAAGATTGTTGATATTTAATCATAGAAGTCTAGGAATTTGGTTTGAATTTTGCTATTTGGCTAATCATCATTCCAAGTTTCATTTGGAAAAAAAAATAAATGCATTAAACCCCGGTATATAATGTTGCATTTGCCAGCTACTCCAAAGCACAAGTAGCATGAAAGAAAATATATCAGTGGATTCAGTAACAACTCTAAACGTCGTGCTGTTGCCAGTGACCGAGGATTTGTTTGCCAGTAGCTTATCCCTGAAAGTAATTTGTGTGGTTCGAGGAAACAAATTTATCTTGTCTAATTTTCTTGAATCAAGAAAATATAACAGGAGAACTGTGTATGAAGGGAGGTTGCAGATCAATGACCCCTAAGAGATGCCTGAAAAAAATGAAAGTTCAGAAGTGATTGGACACCTTGAGAATCATAAAAGTTAGCAAACAGATGATTCGGCATCAGCTTTTCCAGTGAGCTCCTTAGGTAGAATCTTAAATCACATGGAGTGAGACGGAACAATGTTTCTCCCATCTTTTCTTTACCCATCTCCCATCTCCAGCATCGTTGCTGGTGAACAGAAACTCCTTGATTCTGTCACATAAAAGTACATGTCAGGAACTGTTTTTAACATGAAAGGGAATCATGGGACCTTTCTTTCAGTTTACAGCATATGTTCAGGCTCACTGTATTCTGGCACATTTTCCAGCCACTTGTTCTGTGCATATACCCGAAGGCTGACCCTGCCTATTGCCATATGCTTGGGTGGAATGAAGATGAATAGTGGAAGTAGTTCAACTGCCTAAGGAACACATCTCTATTATTCCTGCTTCTTTTTGACAACCCTCCAGAAATCAGACCTTCTCCAACAAGTGTCTCAGGGAATGAACAGATTGCTGAATTTTGATGTATACTCGCAAGCATTTGGCAAGATCTATCCCATCCAAAAGAGGATCATATTGTGTAAACATCAGCCCTGCAAAACCGCAGCTCAGTCTCCTTAGGGTAGGCTTGCTTTTGTGACCTGATGGACTCAGATGAATAATTTCTAGATTATTTTAAATGGTTCTAGGGTGTAGCTATTGATAAGTTAATGATTAAAAGAAGCATATGCTTTGAGGCAGCACTGAGATTTCCTGAGAGTGCATTGTTTTTTAATCCATTCCTACTACTACGTGAATGCAAGCAGACATTTCTCTTTTGCAGGTACACTTTGAGCCTCCTGATTCCCTCATTTTAAGTGAAAAGAATAATTTCCAATTGAAGCATGCTTATGCAACACTGAGTATCTTATAAGCAGTTTCTAATTAAGGAAAACGTACATCAGTATGAAGTAGAAGTTTCCCATTTATGGACTTCACAGGACTCACAGTCCTATGAGATAACTATGCATTATTACTGATAGTTGGCAAACTGGCTGTGTAAGGCCCAAAGAAGCTTAGTGATTTGCTTACTTTCTCAAAAAAACCCCAAACCAACCCACCCCACCCCACCCCCCGATCCCGAAACAACCCTTAATTTTATCTATGCCCATAAGAAATTCAATAATTTGAGTTTCCAGGTGAAATTTGCATAGCTCTTCCTTTTGCTTTTGGAATAGATGCTTTAGATTCTGCATCTTGCGTATTTCAACAAACTCTGCAAAATTGTACAGCATACTCCTAATTTCATCATCATTTTGCTAAGCACAGAAAGAAAATCTACAGCTGAAATAGAAAAGTTTTTAAAAATACAAGGGCTTCAATGATCTAATAAGAAAGTAGGATCTGTAAAACATACAGTGACTAAAAGGCAACCTGTGAATCAGTGTATCATAATCAGATTATTTTTCCACTAAGAACTAAACAGAAGCCTTTCAACAACACAATGAGATCTCTATACAAAGGAATATCCAGCTGCTGGCCTCTTAGTAGCAGTACATAATAAAAGAATCTGACCCATCAGATTTTGACTGTAGAACTTTTTTTTTTTTATATTTACATTCACTTTCATCTGATTGTTGCTGCTGGGGTTTTTTGTTGGTGGGGTTTTTTTTTTAAGGTTTTTTGAAAGCTGAGGTAAATCATAGCAATTCAGAAACATACATAAAGAAAGGGACCTTTTGGTATTTCTTCACAGTTTACTTGGGTGAAATAAAAAATGCCAAAGATTTTTCAATGCAAAAAAAGATATGACTATTAGTATTGCCTTTTGTCTAATATTTGTGTGAACTAGTTCAATCCTATTGTTTCCTCCCACTGAATGCTAAGTATTGCAAAAGGCAGAATGGTAATGTGCAATGCAAATGGCTGCAGTATAAAGTCACTGCAAGATTCTGGTGTGTTCATTAAAAAACAGGCTTGCCATCACTAGTCAGCCCTGGATAGAGTTTTGAAAAAGAAAACAATATCCAGAGCTTTCTGTTAAAGTAGAAATGAACTTTTTCTCTGCTGCAGATTTCTGTTGCAGATAAGCTTGAATGTAGCACAGAATAAAAAGTTATACATATTAGTAGGAATTTAAAAACTGTAAAACATTTGCCTTCTCTCTCACAGTAACTTTTTGTGGTTTCTAATTATACTCTATAGGCTATTTGTCAACAGTATGATCTATTGTCTTCAAAACAAGTCTGGAAATGTCTGGCTTATTTCAAAGCAGGTTATTCTCTATTCTATTTTCCATACACAAAGAATCAGCCTGTCCTTTGGGGTTTGAAAATTTTGTTATTGTTGTTAGAAAAAAGGAAGAATGAAGAATTACAATGAGAAATATCTTCTCCTCTGCCTCATGGCTATTGTCCATCTTAGATTGCCAACCATTTATTGCTCCCCATCCTGTCCAACAGAGAAGCATAAAGTCTCCCTTCACTTACAGGTGATACATAGTGAAAACAGAAAAATTAAATCTCCTCCTTACTGAGCTGGAGAGGCAGTAGAAAAAAATTAACCAGAAATAGCCATTGAAAGAAGATGATACTGAAAACATTTTCAGTATAATACTAATATGTTTACAAATACAGAAAATACAAAAGTATTTGCTCAGTTTGTCCAATCATGGAACTGATTCTTCCAAGCATGGTTCACATAGCTTTGGAACAAGCATTCAAAACAAATTTTACTGTGTAGCTGCACATGTATACAAGCCAGCCGGCCTTACAGATGCAATTGCTGGCCACAATTTCTTTTCCTGGTCTAATTTTCAGTCTAACACGTAATTTCAATGCTCATTGACTTTGGTGTGCATTAAGTGTCTAACATCTAAGCCATTTTCATACTGTTCCTTAACTAGTAACAGAATAGTTAAAGTGATACAATTTCACTTTAAAATACTCTATTGTGTTACTTAAACTGGATGGAAACAAAGTGGAATGAATGATATGAATGTACTTTGGAAGAAGATTTCCATTCTTTCTGTTATCCCTTTAGCTTTTTGGTAATGGAACACAAATGTCACAGATCTTATACAGCTAAATATCAGGTATCTCATGTTTAACTCTTCTGTCTGCTCTAAATCCCCATTTTCTAGATGTCCTGAATACTTTCAGAACAGACACTTACCTAAGCAATCAGACAGACTTGATTCTTCATCACTTTGGGCAACACAGCAAGAAAATCTACAGCTCCATCAGAATAGCTTTTGAAAGCACAAGGGCTTCATTGATTTAGTAAGAAAGTAGAATCTGTAAAACATACCCTGGATAGCTTTATGAGTCACTGTATCCTGTCAATCAGTGTAACATAAACAGATTAATTTTTTCTAAGTACTAAACAGCAACCTGTACTAAACAGTTTCTAAACAGCAACTTTTCAACAACTACATCAAGTCCACAATGAAAAATCTCTGTATGAACAAATACCAGCTTCTGGCTGCTTTAGTAACAGTAGGTAATAAGAGACCCTGATCCATTATTACACTTCAGTGCAATTTTTGCTGAAAATTTTTGATCATGTTTAGGCAGTGCTACAATATGTCAACAGGTGTGTCCTGTACTAGGTTAGCCTCACTTTAAATGTATTCTTAAATGCTTTATTAATTTTAATTTCCATTTGGTAATTTAATATCTTCCCTTTCCTCCCCAAGTTTTTTGAGTGATTCCGTGGAACTAAATTAATTTGCCACATGCTGCTGTTTCCCCTCATTTTCACTTATTGTGACATTTCAGGATAAACAAGATCACTTATAATTCCTCTTCCTTTAAGATCAGAAGATGATTTTATTTAGTAAGCTGCAGGGCTTCCAGTTGCTCAGGCTAAGTGGCTTTCTAAAATAAGACACATGAAAAGGCAGAGAACAGTGTGTCGTCCTTGGCAATAACTTGGTACTTGAATGCTTTTGTCTGCTTTGAAGTTATGGATCCATCTATCTCTGTGAACCAAGCCAGCTCTGTAGACCACTGGAGAGGACCTTCAGAGCCTTCGTGCATGATTTTCATCTCTGTTATGTAGCAAAGGGGTATATGCAGTGGGTTTTTTGGGTAGAAGATTTTGATCTTTCTGCTTCTCTCTCATCCTGTTGAGTCCAAAAGCATGCACTTCTCAGGTCAATACAGTCATTTTAAAGCAAAAGCAAGTGTTGCAACCTTTCCAGTAAATTAGTTACAGAATGGAGGAAGAGTAGCCTATTTATGGCTATAGGAATAGCCATTCACATTCTGTAGAAAAAGCATATCATTAACTTCACAAGTAAACGCTACTTGAAAATGAAGAAACAGCAGAATATTCTAAATATGCTCATTTTTCAGAGGTGTGTATATAGATTACTTAGCTATATCATTCATATTTTATTTTCTACGTCCTGTTCCCAGATTGTGTAGGTATCTGTATCTCACTCATAGTGATCAGTAAGAGTTTGGCTATGTTTTGAATCTGCTGCTCAGCTGCAGGTAGTCTGTGTTGTTGCTTACAGATGTGTTGACTCAAGCCAGCTACATCTTGGCTTACCTGTCATGACAGGAAAATGTCTGGAAGTGTTTCTCTCCTGGCCATATGGAGATTTTTCTTCTGTGCTTGTATCTGAGTCATACAGCTTTATGAGTCTTAACATCAGGCCAAATTCAGGTTTCCATGACATTATTATTGCAGTTGAACTACTTCTGTGATGCAAACAAGTGGATGTTAGTATGTGACTGATTATTCAAACAGAATAATTGTGTGATAACTTTAAAACAGTTCAGTAGTAACTCTGTGAGTTGAAGGTTCAAGTATTTATTTCAAACTTTGGAAGGCTGTCTTGGAAATTCTCATTACTGGACGTAAGTACAAATAACTCACCTTCTCTGCACATCTATCTCCAGGTAAGGTGATGAAACATGATATGTGGCAGCGATGGCCATGAGTGAAATCTAAATGTACATCCTGCGCATTTAAAAGTGTCTCAGTAGTGATTGTTCATGTGGAACACAAGTCAGGCTCCAGTCTTCATTGTAGCTGCTTCATCTAGCTGATCTTCCAGCTAGATCCACATTGCAAAAAGTTAGTTCCTTTGCAGCTATCGAATGACCAGTAATGGAAAAGCTACAGCAGCCCATAAAAGCTAATTCTGATACATTTTGATGTCCCGAAACCCCACCAACTGTGGATAAAATTGGCATTTCCAGGGAATTCACATTTTCATCCAAAGTCCCTCAGAATGAAGGCACATACAGTGGGTGTAAATATTTGGGTTAAAAAATAGCTGTTACTGGAGAGAGAAGTGTTATCTTTCGGTTTTAATTAATCCTTATCTCAGTTAAAAGATAATTAGAGAGTAATTGTGTTCTTATAAAGTATCCATTGTCTGATATGTGAAGTAATATGTAGCTTTCAGAGGAATGCTGTGAGTCGTAAGAAATCCTTTGATTTATCTTGTATGCTTGTTTGTGGGTGGGGGTGGAATCATGGCTGCTTTGAATGTGTATTTGGAATCCAAGAAAAAATTTCTAAATTAAATACACTTTGTCAAATGAACTAATATGGCTTGAGAAAATAGACAGGCTTTTGGGCCCATATACCTTAAGTCTTTTCTCCGTTTCCTCTATTTTTTAACAAACTGAAAATTCTGCTTGTTTAACTGAACAATGTAGTGAATATGTAGTGAATAAAGTGAATGAAAAAGTTTCTGCTTGATGAGGGATGAATAGATTGCTCTTTATTCTTCTTGCCAAGGAGTTAATTACTACATTGGTACAGTTGGTGTTTAAGAGTTGTACTCTCTCAAAAGCAGTCTGCTGCAAAATAGATTTTTTGTCATCTGAGAGAACAATAAGTTCTGTGGAAAAGATGAAGGTAGCAAGAAAATGGCTGTTTCTAAAAGATCCTGGACTTTATTGCTTTCAACATAAACAGGTAGATGCATTTGTTTCCGTTGGCCCTTGAAGAGACGAAAATTAAAGCACCATAAATGTACAGGAGTGAAAATGCCACAATCCTGAAACAACATTGGTGTTCCAAAATCTATTTTTGATTAAGATATAATGTGTTAGTGTTGGCTGAACTACAGCTCTGACTAGCTCCTGGTAGACATTCGGTGTCCTGAAATCTTATTTACTTCATGACAGCCTGCAGCTGAACAAAATGCCATAGAATCTGGGCCCTCCTGTAGAGTACTGAAATACAGATTAGAGGATAGTCATTAATGCTCAAATTTGAAAATCATGTTATGTTTGTTTAATGCTGCACTCAAGTTCCTAGTCTCTAGAATGTATATCCCAGCTCAGTTATTTCCAACATGGATATATAGAGTTTTGTATATTTCTCCAGAGAAACGTGAATTGCAGAGGTGAATTTCTCGTGAGTATTGCCATCTCTTCTATTTTTTTTATGTTTAAGGAAATTTTGGGGATTTTTTTTTTTAATTAATCCTATGCCTTTCATTTCCTATAAAATTATTAAAAAAAGGTAAAGTCCAATTGGTACAGGCTTCTCTAATGAATCAGCTCTGTAAGGTAATGAGCAATGACTGTGCAGAAGACTAACGCAGGGAATACGATTGCAGGCAGAATATCATACTCAAATCAGGGTATAAATATTGTCAAGAACAGAAGACATACTCGAATAAGTCCTGTCTTACTTATGTATTGACCGTTCTTGGCAAAGTTTCTGAGATTTCAGGGACTCGGGAAACCTACTGGTTCTTCCTCAGCCCCTGGAAGCCACTGGAGCATGTTTAATTTAAGGACCTTTAAGGTGGGGCACTAAACATGGTAGAATATTGGGGAACAATATTCACATTTGTCATACTCTGACTTCAATAGAAAATGACTTTGTGGCAGCTGTTCTTGCCTTTGGAAGTATAATACAGGGATGATATCTCATTTTCTGTAGGAAGTGTAACATTTCTCCACAAGAATACAGTAACAATATCCTGTATTCTCCAAAATGTGGTTATAATGACCATGGGTCAAATCTTGCTTCTATTATTCAAAATTTTTGTTCAGTTTAGTTCAGGATTGCTTATACTTATATCCCTATCTCTTGAGACTTGATCAGATACTGTTTTATGTAGTTTTTGATCTCTTATACAGAAAATCTAAATTATAAAGGCTTATCACTTCTTTTGCTTTTCTTTTAGTCTAATCAAGATTTTTTGTTTCTTGCTTTTTACTTTACATCTTTGACTGTCACACTGAAAACCACATGCATTATTCCAGGGCACAAAATTCAATTTTCTCCCGTCTTGTACTGCTTCAATGACTCCAGTCTTAGTCCTGCTTAAAAAAAAAGAAAAAGAATCTTCTGAAGTATTACATGAGCACATACGTTCCTTTGTCATTTGATGTGAAAACTGAATAGAGGAACACATACCCATAGGCACTCCACTTAATTCCAACCTCTCTATATATAGAGTGATTTAGTGCCATTACACTGGTATAAACCCAAATTTGATGCAGGTCCTATTAGTAAGCAATAATTATTTCATTTCTAGCCACCCTCACTTATTTGCCTTTAGGAAGAATATTTAAATTTCAAAGGAGTATTAAAAAAAAAAAATCCAGTATTTCAAAAAATAATGTTTTTGTTGAAAGAGGGAATATTGCCATTTCAATGAAAAAATTTACATAACATGAAGAATAACTTGAATAGTATTTTAACAGAATTTATTCTTTTAATGTAAAAATTGGATTAAATATAAAAGTTATATTCTAAATTAGTGTAGAAGGCAAAAATGTTAACTTCAGAACACTTAACACTTAAACATTATCAAAACTGGACATTTGTCTTGAGATACAAAATAGATTTTTCAAAAAATCCTTTTAAAAAATTGCTTTTTGTTGTGATTGTTTGAACTGTTGAATTTCTCATAGAAAAGAAATTCTGTTTTTTAAACAATTATAATTACTAGATAATTAAGACCAACACAGACTTCTGTCAAATTAAAAGTCATCTAAAATACCATTTATATTGTCTTTTAAACAATTTAATGGAATTTTCATAGACAATATCTATGCATGTTATTTTGAAAAAAATGTGATTAAATACTTGCCTAGTATAAAACTCATAGCAACGCCTCTTATAGTAGGGCTTTGAAAGTGAAATGGATGACTTTCCAGTGTCAGGACCTTACCAGATATTACTAACCTTCTGTCTTGAAATATTAAATGCATCATTGGTCTATTTTTCCTTTTTAATTAGCGTTTAAAAGGTCTATTTTTTTCACACTTTGGCAAATGTAATGTAATTGGTATTTATTTCATTAAGGACTGCGATCGAACACTAAGAATTGTGGTTGACTTCTGGAAGCATACATTTCTTGGGATAATTATAGGGTGATACAGCCTTGCCATAACTTGGCTGTTCCACAATAAAATAAAGCCCCAAGGTATACGCCATTGCAGTTTCCTCGCTGAGTGACTTGCATAAGCTCTGTTGTTATTTCTTAGCTGGTATGAATCTTGAAGATTAACAACTGTTAAGACAAGGGCTGAAATATGCTTGCTGTGTTAATGAAGTCTCAAAATCCTGGGATAGAAAAAAGCTTTCCTTAAAGTGCTGATAAATCTCTTCATACAGTTCATTGCCTGCAAGGAGGGGAATATCGCTTAGGTGTATAGATAAACTCAAAAGATTTAGTCTGTAACAAAAACAAGCTAAAGCAATGATGTCATTGTGCATTGTAAGTATTATATTTGGTTTGGATTTTGTAATGCAGTAAAGGGGAAAGCCTTCCCTCTGCCCAGCAAATAGTTTTTTAACCTGGAGATAAAATTTATGTCACTGTCCAATACAGTTATTTTAATATGGACAGTTTTTAAATATTTCTATCAGGATTGCATGTTAGCAAGCAATAGTACTGTGTGTCCTCTGCCATTTTAATATCATTCCATTTTCCTACATTAAATTCAAGCTGCTCATATCAGGCCCACAGCATTATACCTAAGTGTTCATGTCATTACTTTTGTAGGTTTATTGGAATCCTAGCAGTGTTTTCATGTAACTTCATTCTTAATTTATATTGACATGTATCTCATGTGATAGTAACATTAACTAAAATATTAATCCAATTTTATACTCCGGCCCTTTTGGTCATCTAGCGTCAACTGTTCCTTAAAGCAAGAAGAAAGACTAAATGGATTAAAGGACAGGGGATACCAAATGAATGTTTCATCCATCCTATTCATAAAGCTCATTGCACAGTCTTATGAGCCTGACTTTTGCCATTTTAGAACTACAGTCTTTTTAACTTGGTAGATGCTACAATATGTGTGAAATAACGTAAAACATTATAAGGTGTAAGATCAAGCTGACAAGAAAGAGAAAATTTTCAAAGAATTCCTTCATTTACACGTAAAGTAGATCATTCTTCCTCAATTTATCTTCTGTTTGAAGTTTTATTGAGCTATCCTTGTGAAAATGCCATACATCCCATAACGCCTTTGGTTTAGATACAAGGGGCAGTTCTTCAACTTTCTGTTTTTTCTCTTTATTCTTTCTGTTTGTCCAGTACAGTCTTACCACTTTCAGAGCTCCTTCCACTTCCAAAGGCTATGCAAACATGAGCTCCCCTGTCAGCTACATAGGTTTAATATCCCCATTTCACAAGCAGAAAAACAGAATGCAGAGGCGGTGTTTAGTATGGCTAAACTACATGTTTCTGGGACCGTTCTCTAAGCACTGAGGCCAGCTGGCATCAAACACCCAGTTGTCCATACCATCATACTCTCTTACCTACTGAACTACACCAGCCACACACAAGCTGCCTATTGGGGATGGCCTCTGACCCATCTCAACTCCAAAGCATGGCCGTTGTTTGAATGATGACTAGCTGCCCTCACCCTAAGCCGTGCCAGCAACAATTCTAACAACAAATCAAATTTGTCTAATTTAACATTATATAATAATCAAGTTCCAAACCCCCAGAAGATTTATTAGCATTGCTTAATTTATTAATACAGGCAAAGGCAGAGGGGTTAACTGGTTTGATCCTAGAGAAGTAAGAGAAAGGTAGAATAAGAATTTGTGGGTTTGGTTCCTAGTCCTGTACTTATTCCTCCAGAAAATACTGCCTTTTTCTCTCATGATTAATAGAAAGTCTGTTTGATTAGCAGTTCAGGGACATGTATCTTAAGACACTATACACGTTGTGAAAGTGTACTGTCCTTAAGCACTTTTCCTCAGATAATTTTTGAGTCCTCTTGTTTGGAATTTGTTATGTAATTTGAATACAGTGTGCTATTTCAAACACCACCTCCTACCTACACACTCATTAACGTGATTAATAAGAGGAGTATGAATATTGCATGTTGTATAATTCTTCATAAAACTGATGCAGTAGAAGTACTTTGAGTATAGTTCTGCTTGCATTACTACAATCAGATATCGCTTTCATTTTTTTTTACAACTTCACCATCTGGAGTTGAAGAAAACAATATAATTGATCTCAGATTACAGATATTGAAGAAATGTTCCATCTAAATGACTCTCTCAGCCCAGGTGAGTGCTAAAATTTAATCAATGCCTATGTAACACTTTTCTTTGACTCAGTCTCTTGTAACCTATGCATGGGTCATTTTTGCTATCTTGAACAACCACAGAAGTTTGGAAGAAAGAAGAAAATCTCTTTTAAGTGGGCTGTGAGTTGTTAAGAGCACACTCTAGAGGTCTGATGTGTGTTACAAAGGGACCCAAAAGCATCAGTTACAGAGCATGTCTACGAGGCCTCTAAACAGCTCTACCCTTGTGAAGGATTTCTCACAGTGGGGGAGCTCCGCACACATCATACCACAAGATGCTCTTTGCACTACGTTTTCTGGGCAGAGCTGCCTACACAATGATGAGAAGGAAAAGCAATTAGGATAGAGGTGTTGGAGCTGCTGCAGGGACTGCCACTGAACACGTCTCCAGCTAGGCAGATTAGGCTGTTTTGAGTGTGTTTAAGAATGCACTTACTGGGGAGAAAAAAAACTAGCCACCAACAGAAATGCTTCCTACAATTGCCTTAAAATATTCACCTAACAACGTGAATGGTGTATGGCATTTTCGTCAGTTTGAACAGCTGCTCCCCTCAGCTTATTTTGCGTTTATTGGATCATCTGTAACAAACACCGTGCTCTGGAGAGTCTGCTGGTTGCTCGGCACTTTTCATTTACAAAAGTAATCCATGTTTTCTGTCACAACTGACTTTGCTAGAATATGGCAGGAGTTTGCAAAGGTTGCCCAGACTTCAAGAGAAAACAACTTCTGCTGAGCACCAGTTGGGTGGAAACATAAAATATTTATACTCTTGAAATAAGCAATTTGATCATTCAGTCACTTTATATATACCTCATTGTGTAAGCATTCCTCTACTGTCTCCTTTCTCTGTTAAATGCAATTATTTGGTACACAATTGCCAAGACTAGAAAGAGTTGCATACGCTATTTTCAGTAGCATGGGTGATGAGCATAGCCTTTATGAAGAAAGTATTATTGTGGAGTTAAAACTTGTGTATCTATAAAAACTTAATTCTTCCCTGAGAGTTTCTGAACAAGTCCAACTTTAGACAGAGATCTCATGGGGTTTTTTGAGTTGTGCAAGTTGGGAAGAGCTTTTTAGCTAAGTTGCTGATACTTAAAATAACAAAGCAAAATGAAGTGTAAAGGGCAGTTTAAAAATTTGCAGTTAAAAGCAATAATTCACAATCCAGCACAAGCTATATTACTCTGCTGTCAGGACAGGTGTCCTCTGGGCACCCGAGGCAGACAGCAAACGCAAACTAATGTGCAAGCCGCTGTAATTTTTTTGTGCCGGCTCTCCCATTTTTGAGATGAAGCTGCAATACTAGAGGGTCTTCATGCTACTGCTGCTACAAATTGACCTGACCAAACCTGTATGCTGTTTGATCTAATCAACCTTGCCGTCTACATGAAAACTTGGGGGACATATTTGCACATCAGAAAACATGCTGCTGATAACAGTGTAAAGCTTGTTACCATGTACTCACACAGAGGCTGTCTGAGGCTCTTGCCTGCAACGGCCATATGATTTCCTATACATTCTTTTACAAAGAGAGTAATATTAGATTTGACTTTCAGAGATCTCTGATTTTCAGAGGTTTTTCATGAATACAAACAAAAAAAAGGAAGTTGCTTTATAACTGTGGAAATAAGTTGTTCATACAATTACTAAATTGCATCTTCCTCTATTTTAGCCTGAATAAATGACATTGAAAGGATTAACGGACTCCATACAAACTCTGTCCCAGTTCAAGAATGCATATGTCTTTAACCCTTCTCAGCTTTACTAGGGCATGTAGCTTTTGGAAAAAGTTTGTGCAGATCATTTTTAAGATTTCAATATGCATTTACAAATAGTAGTTTTCCATGGACTGCAAAATTTTGCTACTAGTTGAAAAAATTGAAGCCATCCTTATGTGTTTGCACATGCATTCCTCATCTGTAGTCACAACTAGTCATCTGATAGTAGTGTCTTAAGTCGTTGTAACTTATTTCTGTACTTTGACCTTGCTGTATTCACAAACACAACTTTATAGATACAATATGGAATAGAGAAATACAATGGCTATCTCGCCCATCTACTTAGTACACAGTAGAATTTTAATGGTGTTTATTGTATCTGAATACCTCACCTGTACTTGGCTCACCCATATTTCTTTTAGTCCTGAAATGTTTTTTCAGCTTTCTGCATTTTATACCTCTGCAAGACATATGTCATACTCTGCTGTATAAAGCTCTCATTCAATATTTTGCACTCAATTTCTTCAAATCTAATGCTGCTAAATCTGGTAAAAGGCAGTAGTGAACCAGCTTCACAGTCTCTGACATTTCAAGCCACTAGGTTGATCCTGTGTGAAAATACCTTTCTTTTAACAATCTCCCTCAATAAGATTTCTTTCTTCTCCTGTTGGCGTAGTACCTTCTATCTCCAAATTGCTCAGATTCAGCTTATCATAGCTTTCAATGCTCCAAACATGAGAACTATCTATCATTCAGAATCTGATGATCCATCAGCATTTGACATTTTTATTCTTCGTGGTAAAAGCTATTTTGTGTGATTTTTAAGGGCTTGCCAAATGTATTAATTAAGTAATTTTCTTCTACAATCTCTATAATTAGGCTGGCACTTACTAAAGGAATTCAGTTTTACAGCCTAATAGGACTAAGAATAGTCCCAATAACTTAAAAAATTGTTTGGATTTTTTCATAAAAAGATACCCTTGCAAAGACTTCAGAAATCTGAAGCATTAATAATAATTTAATGCAAATTAATAACATACCATGTATCAAATTACACAAGACACCTGGAACCATTTGCACCCACGTCATGAGGTCCTGAGATGGGTGCACGCATAGTTACATATGTGTTTTTAAAGGCAGAGTCTAAAAGGCAAAAGATGGTACAGGGCAAAACTGAGGAGAAGATTCTTTTTCAAGGATATTCATTCAAATAAGAGAAGGGGAGAACAGGAATGGTTTATAGAAACTTAATTTCACAGCTCCTTTTGCTGATTTGTGCACCGGGGACAGTTGTTGATCAGTAGATGATAGGTGAAGGCAACCATCCATATTTCCCGTAGGAGGCTTGCATTGGCAGATGAGTCAGAAATGCTGGCATTATTACGGAAGGAAAATTAAACAGGAACCTAGTGAACTTAGAGATATGACTGGTCTGTTCACGAGCAGTTTGTATTTGTTCTGCCTTTGAAAGAATGACCAACTGTTGTCTCTGATCTCCTTTAAATTTTTTTTTTAAAAACTATAAGATGTCCTCATATTGAAAATAATTACCTGACTGTTTTAATGATATATAGCTACACTTTGGTAAAAATAAATAAATAGTAAAAATTTATTTAATGCCTGTAGTTATCTATTTCCTGTAACCCTAAGTATTTATTTCTACTATGAAAACAGAACACAATGGAGTATTTACATTTATTTCAATAAGATTTGAAGAAGGCCCACCATAAAGAAATGAGTTTTCATTTTCTTAAATCTTGTTCTGTGCATTTGTTTTCTTTTACCATTTAAAAAAAAAAAAACAAAAGAAAACAAAAAGCTATGAAAAATTGCCTGAATCAAAACTGCCTTTGTTGTTTGACGCCTTTTTCTGTTCTGTGCATGTGTGTATGTTTTTGTATTGTGCATAAAACCAGGGTCCTGCTCTCAGATTTCCCCAGCTCAGTCACAGTGGGCAACAGACCATGTATGCTTATGTATCTTCTGCGTGGCTTACTGCTTGATGCTTGTGATCAAATGCAGTGTTTCATTTCCAGTCTCACAGATGACAGAATAAAGTCCAGAATGCATTTCTGCAGGTGTCAGAAAGGTCAGGGAAAGAAGAACAGATACAGGATTGCTCATGTTTTAGTTTCCTGAAAAATCAGAAATAATTATGTACAAAACCAAATTACTTCTTTAATCCTCTCTTTGCCATATTTGAGTTTTTTATTAATCACTTCTTTAAAGATATTATTTTTAAAGCTATTCCGTCTATTTCTTCTATTTACCAAGCAATTTCCTTTTTTAAAAAAATTGCTACTGGGTCTGTGTTTATGGATTTCTAGGAATTATGGGAATCCTTCAGAGGTTGATCAGATAGTTAAAGTCCTTAGGCTTCTGCCTGCCAAAACACTTCAGGATTTTAAAAGAAGGAAGTACTGTTTTATTTTTATTTGAATTGTTCAGCTTAGCTGTAAAGGCATAACTAATTCATTTAGCAAATGCATACAGGTA
>NW_008824672.1:986099-992638 GCF_000699105.1 Pygoscelis adeliae | reverse complement strand
TCTACTATGTTTAAAAAAACCCCAAGTTTCCTGGTTTCTAAAATCTTCATGATGTGAGTACCGTAAATACGATTTTTATAATATTGCAATGATTCCCATAGTGTTGTTTCTAAACATTGAGTTAAAACTGGATTTGTTTTTACATAGTTTTTGCTTTTTTCAGTTGGTTGGATTCTAGTTTTTGCTTATATTTTTTTCCTAAAATCAGACTACTTCTAAACATATTATAGATTAGCATGACAACGTTGGTGTTAGTGCCTTAAAATTTTCACTTTGATCTTGTTCAAATTACTTCAGGTAAGAAATCAATGTGTGTTTTCCCTCCTGTTTTCAGCAGCTTTGGATTACTAATGATTTCCAGAGCTATTTTGTTGTCAGAGTTACAGCTGGATTATTGCAGAGTGGAAATGACTGAACCCAGATACTGTTTCATTGAGTCTTCTCGGTGGGCAGGGCCTTCGTTCTAGTTCTTGGATGTCAGAAATAAAAGTATTTTTGGATTTGTAATACATATTTTGATACATGGGAAGATGTTACAGTTGTCATTGTCAAAAAGTAAATATTTTTATCTGATCAGTAAAAGTTTATCAATCTTGTAATTTGGTAGTGTCAGGAAAGGACTAGAACAAGAGCACAGGAGACAGCAGCTGGATTGAAATAGTAACAAATTAAATTGAAATAACGGAGTTCACGTTAAGGAACCTTAGCAAACCTGATGACCTGAAGATTTGATTTTTAGAAAAAATTAAATAAGAAATATTGTTTAAGTAAAAGTCATTGACCTTTCAGTGCTACATGGTATACAATTTATCTTAAATTGGTTGATTTTATTTTTAAAGAGGCAGAGATAATATGCATCTTTTTTTTTTTTCTAGTTCTGTGCAACACCAGTTCTTTACTTGAACATCTAGTCCCCTGGGGTGCAATTACCCCTGATTTTCTTGGTTTTAAGTTGGAGAGCAATCAGACTCACTTAAGTTTGCATGCTGATGTGTTGACCAGAGTCAACATTTTAGATCTCATGACCCAGGCACAAAAAGGTGCCTCAACAAGGTTATTGTTTTGAGCGAGACAGCCTGACTGGTCTCTTGCTCAGATCTGGAATTTGATACTAGCTAGAAACACTCTGCTGCTACCTGGGGATCATTAATAGAAATTGAACAACTTCAATTTCTCTGAGCTGTAGGGGGAATAATGATAAAACGTACAAATCTGGTACATTTGAAATACATTAAGACTACCTACATGGAAGTAATTTAAATGGCTTTTCAACTTTCCTGACTTAGAATTCTTTGGGAAAATTAAAGAAATCTTTCTGTTCAGTGTTAACTTTTTATTTTGTGGGTTTGTGGTGTTTTGTTTGTTTGATGTTAAAGCAAGGGCATGGTTTTCTAAATACCTGTGGCAGCAGAAGTGTTTCCTAAACATAGGAAGCCATTGTTCTGCTCAAGAAAATTTAAATTTATTTTAAAAAATTTCATGGAACATCTCTAGTTTTAACTGTTTCTCAAAAGTAAAGAAAAAAATGCCCCAGACATGCAAGCTTTTCTTTTTGTTTTTAAATTCTTTAGGATATATTCTGTCATCATTTTACTGTAGATATCACTTCTGATTTTATTCTTACGGGAAAGATAGAAGAACAAAGCAAACAACTTCTGAATGCTGTTCACCTTAGTCTGTGCAGTAACATCAGATCTTCTCAAAACTAAGGCATAATAATTGATGTAAATTCTCAGTGTTTGAGCAGCTCTGCTGGTGTAGGACTCTGTCCAAATTCAGTTATCATCTTGGCTTCTTAAGCCTGCTCAGCTGCAGTCTTCAAGCAAGGTGCACAGAATACCCAGGCCTCCGAGTGTGTGCCTGCACCATGCACAAACTGAGCACTGAGGAAATTGCCTTCTGTAAATTGAGAATTTGTGATCATGAATTCCCTAGAACTTTATCTTTTCTTCTGTGTCCTATGTCAATCTGCTGGAATTTTAAGGATGGCAAATACTAATTCAGAACTGTTATTTTTTTCTACAATAATATATAGAGAAGCAAGTTACGTTCTTCCCCATAGTCTTAGTAGGTAATAATCAGACGTGCTAGGATCTTTTTGTTCAGCTACTCAGTCGCAGACTTCTGACTACATGTTATTTGTAATGATCAGTCAGGAACAGGAGTGACTTCCAGCAAGTTATGTCTTCTTGAGGTCACTGCCTCCCAATTTTGTGATGTTTTGAATTTCCAAAGGGAAATACTGAATCATGTAAGGCAGCTGTTTTCAGGTAAACTTGAAAATTACTGAAATATTAATTCAGTGTCTGAAGTTAGGTTAATGTGGGAGAAAAAATAGTTTCAGTGAAAGATTTTAAATAATCAGATGTAATGCAAAGGCAAATGTCTCTCTTGGGTTTCCTCAGATACCAGTGGAGGGCCTGCCTGGGGTCTGCCTATACTCAGACTACCAGCACGTACTATTGTAGAGTTTTGCAAACGTGAGAAATGAGACTGAATGAAGGCTCTGCATGTCCATCAGAGGCTGCCTTTGGAATCAGCCTAGGCACATTTCACAGCAGCAGAGCCCATTTTTAATGTGTCTGGAGGAAGCAAGACTTCCCAAGAACAGTGTGTTACAATACTTTGATATGTACTGATCGCATTCAGGTCATTAGAGATTATTTCTCATCTGAATGTCTTCCTTTGTTATTTCATTTAAGATCAATTATTGTACGTTTCTCAAAACAATTACTGTGTGAAAACTTTTAGTTTAAAGCAAAAAGGATCTTGATAGTGAGCTCCTCCCAGCAGGATCAGTGTCACCTTTGGTCTCCCTAAAGCACTTAGCCCAACAGGGCTCAAGAGATGCACTGCCTGGTCTTGAAACAGGAGTTGATTGTCCTCACCCTGATTGCAGCTTTTTTGGCTCTGCTGAAGTGGAAAAATGTTGCTGCTTCCTAACGCTGGATCTGTGTACTCAAAGGATGAGGAATTTTGCACAGTGAGTTCAGCTGTGTGCTCTCACACACTCTGTCCATCTATTTTGATGGCGAGTGGTTTAGAGAAAGAGAATCCATGTTAGTACATGGCTAACACAGAGGAGATCGATTTTGTCAAAAACGCACATAGGTTACTAATGTGATAATTTCTGACCATGCCCACCACAGCAAGGCCTGGCTCCCCAACCCCTCCCCAGATGTTTGAACAGATTCCTATGCAATCCTGCCACTTTCCCCCAGAGAAAAGTAGCTCTGTGTTATAACTCTGGGTTCAGCATGAATCCAGTAGCTTGTTTTTCTGAACTCTCTATTGCTGGGTATGTGTAATCATGCAAAAATCCTTGCTTTTATGTCAAGAAAAAAAAAAATATGCAAATTAATATTTCTTCTGGACAAAATTCTGGAAATGTGTACCATTCTGGCTCAAAACCAGCTAGAAGACAAGTTGAAAGAGCTCAAAGTATACATACTTATAGTAGAGTTATGGTGTTATGGACAGGTCTCCTATATGCCTGCTTTAATCCCAACTGAAAAAGAGGCTGGAGATCTCCATGGCTGGAGAGATGGACTTGCCAGAAAAAGCTTGCATGAGGTCCTAGATCTGCTATCTTCCATGTACAATAGACATGACCTGCAAATAGCTTACAGTGTGTATTTTTATACGTCAAAATTAGAGAGCTGTGGGGAAAAGGGGAGTGAAAGTAGAGAATGTGCAGATGAGAAGAGTTTTCTTTTGGGTTTTTTGCCCAGCTTTTTAGCTCAGACATAAAAGTATATTTATCTGCATATTATAATATTATATATTATATAATATTATAATATTATGAGATTGATTTGATATTTCAGTCACTCCTGAAGTCAGGTGAAGAATATCATCTAGCTCCGCCTAGAAGTCAGAACAGCAATTTAAAAACTTTAGAGGCCTTCTTGGTTGGTTAAGGGTGTTTGGGCATATAAAAAGACATGGAGAAAGATTAGTTGGAAGCGAAGTCTGTATTATTCAGGCACCTCTAAACTGGATTCCTACTGCATAGGTTGAGATTGGGAAAACTTTACCTTTATTTTGCACAGACCAGACTTTTCTAGAAATAGAGCATTAGGTTACAGGACTTGTGTAGGTCTCATATCAGTGGCTTGCTCTGTTTCATCACACTTCAGTGATTTAGTTCATTTATTTGGCATTTTCAACTGGAACAGATGTAAAATCACTGAGCGCTGGGACCTGACCCACTTATTAACGTAACTTGTTATGGTGCATACTCTGTGTCACGTTGCATGGGAACTTCTTATTGTGGTCACCATCCCTACTTTCACACTACTGCTTGATCTGCTAGGGGTAGGTCAGTCTAGAGGTCATCCTGCATTTTAAAAGGAGATTCAGTAAAGTTAGTTTTGAGTGGAACCCATTTTTCAAGAAGGCAAAATATCTGAAAGAAAAAAGTTATTTAATTTAGAATGGGGAACAATAAATCTGAAATTGGCTTTCCTCATCTAAAATTTGAGTTATAGTTTTACTTACTGTAGAATTATTTTAAGCAGACAAAATATACCTTTTGTGAATTCCTGAACAGTTAGAAAAACTTGTTCCTAAAATGTAATTTTTAATTCTAATTTGGAAACGAAGAGAATTGTTTTCCAGTTTAAATAAAAAAAAATTAAAAATTCCTCCACAAGCCTTCTTTTTAACTACTTATATAATTTTGCTGTCTTATAAGTGAATAACATTTCTATTTGTGTTTATTATCTCTAGAAGTAGGTCAGTCAATGCGGAGAAGCAATTCACTGCTGTCGTGGAAGTAATGTGACTATAACCTGTTACAACACTTCAGAACTAGAGCAAAATTGCTAGCTTAGTTTTCCAGTGAATCACAAGTGTGAAATACAAGTCCCGAAGATCTTGTTAAATGCTTCTTGCTCAAATGACAGTAAGTCAAGTAAAAATGACAGCTCTTTTGTGATACTCACAATGCTGTGTCTTACGCATGATTTGTCACAAACATTTTGAGTTTTGGCAACAGTTAATCCCTGTTTTGCCATGGAGGTACACTTGGAATAATTCATTTTCAAATTGCCAGGCAGATGAAATCAGTTGTGGCAATTTTGTGCTCCATTTCAGTGGTGTATTTCAAATGAGGAGGTAATCATTTTATTTTTGCATGGAGAGCAGCATGACTTGAAGAGGGCTTTGCCATGCAGCCATTTACCATGTATATAATTGCTTTTAAGACTCAGAGGCTATAAATAAAATACCATCAGGGTGTATAAATCTGCCTGTATCTTAAACATGTTGGTAATCTTCAACTCTCATATTCTGGGAGAGGCAATGTGTCAGAAATGTTGTTACTCCCTTTTTTAAGGTCTATCCACTCAGCCTTAACATGCGTTTGGGTTTTTTTTTCCAGTGCAGACTGTTTAGTGTGAAAGCAGAGAGATGCGTTTTATGACAACTGTAATTTGTCACTGATCGTGTTTGCCTAATACATATGACTATTACAGCAAATAGGAAACATTTAGACCCACAGCGTAATCAGTGCTGAGTACGTTAGAATAGAATAGACTGGTTCAGCTGGAAGGGACCTACAACCATCATCTACTCCAACTGCCTGACCACTTCAGGGCTGACCAAAAGTTAAAGCATTGCATTAAGGGCATTGTCTTCACTATAGAAGAAGGCAACTAGCAGGAGCAAGACAAAGGCTGAGAGGGCTGCCATCACTTTCAAGAAAGATATCAAAGGTGAAGGCCAAAGGATGAAAGGAGTTACTGAAGTGCAAGGAAAAAGATGGTCAAGAACACAAAACCATTCAGGACATTTTCCCAAGATGACAACCTTACCAAAAGCAGGGTAGTAGTAAATGTCACTTGGTGCATTGGTAATGAATGGCGAGGAAATCCTGCATGCTCTCTACGTGTCTGCAAAGTTCATGCAGAGGGAACCAAAACTCTCTGTTTTACCTCTGGCATCCCCACAACCAAATGAATGTCTATGGTATAAATGCCCTTATTTACATAGACTGGACGTCCAGATGAATTTACAGGGACACACAACAGCTGTGCCCAGTGCATGGCCACCAAGGGCAAGGGACAGCTCCCTGGGCACAGGGACTGCCTCGGGGCCAGCACCACAAAGGGGGTGCAGTGGGCGGGGTTCTGCATGGGGGGCCCCATCACCCCCATGTCACAGTGCCACCACCCGGCAACACAGCAGTCACAATGCCCCGGGGCGGGATAAAAGGGAGCATCCTCCCGCAGGAGCATGTCCCACTGCCAGAGCTGGCCTGGGGGCAGCCCAAAGACGTCTGAGAGGAAGTCCTTGAGGAGATGTTGGAATTACTTGGAAAGTGCTGAGGGAGGAAGACTGGAGGCTGGACGAGGCTCCTGGAGGGTCTCTGCTGCAAGGCCAGTTCCTGGCAGGGCCACCTTCAAAGCTCATCTGAGGGACGGAAATCCTTTTCAGCCAGATAGCTGTGGCCAGACCAAGGGAATGGCTTCTAGAGGAGCGCTGCAGAGCTTGCCGTCCTCATCCCCTCTGGAGCCAATGGCAGCACCCCTTAGAAA
>NW_008824672.1:941572-982956 GCF_000699105.1 Pygoscelis adeliae | reverse complement strand
GCTGGTTATGCTGTGTTTGATGCACCCCAGGATGCGGTTTGCCCTCTTGGCTGCCAGGGCACCCTGCTGACTCCTGTTGAGCCTCCTGTCAACCAGCACCCCCAGACTCCTTTCTGCAGGGCTGCTCTCCAGTCACTCCTCTCCAAATTTAGATTTGTGCCCACCGTTACTCCATCCCAGGTGCAGAATCTGGCATTTGGTCTTGTTCAATTTTATGTCATTGGTGATTGCCCAATGCTCCAATCTATCCAGATCCCTCTGCAAGGCCTCTTGGCCCTCGAGAGAGTCAGCAGCACCTCCCAGTTTAGTATCATCAGCAAACTCACCAACCATGTATTCAACTCCTGCATCCAGATCATAGTTTCAGAATTGAACCCTGAGGAACACCGCTGGTGACTGTTCACCAGCCAGATGTAGCCCTGTTCACTACAACACTTTGAGCCCTGCCCTTCAGCCAGTTCTTCACTGAGTGCACCGTCTACCTGCTCATCTTACAGCTGGACAACGTCTCCAGAAGGATAATGTGAGGGACAGTATCAAAAGCTTTACTAAAATCCTGAAATGCTACATCTACTGCCTTCCCTTCACCCACTAGGCAGGTGATCTTATCGTAGAAGGATATCAAATTAGTTAGGCAGGAGTTTTCCTTTGTGAACCTGTGTTGACTCAGCCCGATGATTGCATTGTTCTTTAAATGCTTTTCAATAGCCCTATGATCTTCTCCATAATCTTTCCAGGTACTGAGGTTAGACTAACAGGTCTGTAGTTCACAGGGTCTTCCCTCAAGTCCTTCTTGTAAATTGTAATAACGTTGGCTAGCTTCCAGTCAGCAGGGGCTTCTTTCCATTTATGTATGTAGATTATTTGGAGACAGGGCACAGCAGTCTAAACTTAAAAGTAACTACAATGTGAGCTACAAAACAAGAGGAAAGCAAAGAAGGGTGGTGCCTAAAGGGGTGGTATTTTCAGAAACCAGTTAGGAATAGAACAGCCTGGACAAAAAAGGGAGGAGTTCATAACTCTTGAAGGAATTCATGAGATCTACTCTGATCTGAGTAGAAACCTCACAGTTTTCTTAGGAGATGGAATGTTTTGAGGTACATCTGAGTGGCTGCTTTAAAGGCCTTTTTTGCTTGTAATAGAGTAAGTCTGAATGCCCAACTGCATTCAAACCAGTGACTAGGAGACTCATGGTCTTCTAATGTGGAGGCGATCTGCAGTGGAAAAGGATTTTCTGGCACTACAAAAGTGGTAAGAGCTTGCTCTCTGTCAGATCATTGTCATTTTTAAAACAGCATACGCAGATTTTCCAGGTCAGACAAATTTGCATTCCTTGATTGAAAGAAAGATTCCCATCAAAGTGTTTTTCAAATTATTCTTATCCTGCGTATAAGCATAACTGAAAGTTGCCCTGTCTTTGCATTGTTGAGAGACAGATCCTTCTACCTGATATTTGTCAATAGTGTTCTAGTTTATGATGGCATTGGTATTCTGGATTTTTTTTTTTTTTTTCATAAATGAATATTCATTTAAAGATTGCTTTTCTTTTCTAGGAGAGCTACCAAGGCTCAGCTAAGCTACAGGTTTTGTAACAGTTGCAAATTAACTTTGTGAAATACCAGTTTGGGTCTAAAGGGTTTGCCTAGGAAGACAAGGAATGTAAAGATTTTCATTTAGGGAAAGATTAAAAACTAGATTTTTCTGAAGTATTTTATTCAGATAATTACTTTCAAAAATCTTGGCTTAAGCTCCTTGCCCAGAGGCACACAGAAATCCTGACTGGGATGGGAGTCAAATCTAAACTCTAGTTTCTCATCCCTACTCCTTTTTGTTCAACGTACTGTTACTATCTTTTTAATATTAGATTGACTAAAAAGGAACTGCAAATTCTTTTTGATCCCATAACAGTGACCTGTATATTTGAAATGTCAGCTACATTTATGTCATTTATACAGTGATCTGTACTTCATGCTATGCTTGAAAGATGTCTCTAAGTTTCAAGCAGCACCAAAATGGAGATTAGCACTGTTGAGTAAAGCTAGGTAGATGTCTTTATAGTTGGCATTTTCGTAATTCTGAAGAGCTATCAATTGCTGGCAAAATGTTTCTTTCCATGTCATTACACTAGTGTCAAGATCAAGATCTTTGGTTCAACTTGAATATAGCTTTGATCACTGGCTTGAATGTAGTGGCAGTGCAGCTGTTAGCAACAAAAATCTGTTTACTTCTTTATTTCCTTATTATTTGGCTAAATTCCCTTTTCTCTACTATCTAGCATGTTAACCATACTTGTACCCTTTCTGCGGAGCATTAACCTGTATTCCTTACTCCATTGCTGTACCTTCTGTCCTCAGTTCATTAACTCCTGGCCTTCACTGGGCAGCAATGGAATGGTGTTCGTAACACTAAGCATAACATCTGCATTTTTTCTTAATTGTTTTCTTCTGTATTTTCACTTAAATGCAAGCTTTTCACAATCAAGATTACTCAAAGGGATTGACAGTAAACTGCAGGATTAAGAAAGATCAATCTAGAGATCTTGGGTGAAGTCTTGGCCCCAGTGAAATGGTCCATTACTTCAATAAGAGTATATATTACTTCTGGCTGGTGATTGGAAAACAAGCCCTGTGGTAGCTATAAATAATGCTTACATGAAGAAATGACCTTAATTATGCATGACCTACATTTCAGAGGCATATTCTTACCCTAATGCCGGCTAAAGTCATGAGATGGTAACAGCAATTGTTTCACATCCTTTGCCATTAGGTCTTGCAATTTTAAGTCCTGACTATTTATTTAGAGGGTAATTCCGGCATACAAGTTTGAAAAATTTCATGATTTACAGAACATAAAGTACTACAGGGTTTCTCATAGCCTAACTCAGACAAGCTACAAGCAGGTAAAAGACCCCCTGCAAGTCGCTTTTAAGATATGTTTATCATGCCTGAGTTGCTGAAACCTATAAATGGATAGCGATTTTTAAACTGATCCAGAAAAATTTCCGTCAGGATGATTTATGGGTCCTTACAACATTAAGAGTCACTTGGCACCATTCAGGATGAAGCATTATTTGTTTTTTGCTTTGCCTTTTTTGTTTAACTCAACATGAATAAAAAGGTACAGCAGAGAGCTGAGAAAGCTTTAGGCATAGGACATAACTCCAATGTTAGACATGAATTTTGATTGTAAAATGGGGAAAAAATAAAAGAGAGACATAGCTTTCTAATGAATACCAGCTGAACAAACCTAGTAATTTGGGCAGAATTACTATGAGAAAGTAAAGCATCCACTGCAGAACAGATTATTTAAAATGTACTTAGGAAACAAACCCAAGTATTTATTTGAAGTCAGGTGCTGACATTCACAGTATAATGACAAATGTTCGGTACAATGATACCTCCTCATTTCCTAGGCAGCTTTAGTGATTTAGACTCAGTGTAAATGACATGGAGTATAAATGATCATTCATTGCATGATTGCCTTTTATAAAAGTTTGCTGGTAAGAAATTACTGCCTTAGCATAAATGTATTGCTATAATGTGAGTAATGCTAACAGTATACCAGAGGCATGGTGTGCTATCAAAGAAAAGTTTGGACTTAAACACTGCTAGTGTACTTCTCTTCAATGATAAGTTGAAATTTTCGATGTGGGGAATGTAAGTTGATAAACAATCAATGTTGTAGTTATGTGGGCTGGAATCAACACCGTGCAGCACTTGAAAAAGAGAAACAAAAAAAAAAACCTTAGACAAATTGAATTAAAATTATTCACTTGAATGCCACAAAGGTAAGAATAGAAACTGTCAGAATCAGAGAGAACAGAAATCAGAGAAACAAACTTGTGTTTGGAACTTAAAAGTGCCAAGAGAAGTAGAAGACATTAAATCTCATGGTAACTACTAAGTTGTTACAGATAGTCAAGAAGTTAGTTGCCAAAAAATCTCTTTTCAGAAAAAAATGACAAAACCACACAAGTGTTGTGATTGGAAGGGACCTCTGAAGGTCATCTGGTCCAAACCCCTGCTCAACCAGAACTACCTACAACCAGTTGTCCAGAACTATGTCCAGACAGCTTTTAAATATCTCCAAGGAGAGAGACTCTACAACCTCCCTGGGAAACCTGTGCCAGTGCTCAGGCATCCTCACAGTAAAACAGTGTTTCCTGGTGTTCAGAGGGAATGTCCTGTGTTTCAGTTTGTGCCTATTGCCTCTGGTCCCATCACTGGTCACCGCTGGAAAGAGCCTGGCTCCGTCCTTTTTGCACCCTCTCTTCAGGTATTTATTTGGATTAATAAGATTCCCCCGAGCCTTCTGTTCTCCAGTCTGAACACTCCCAGCTCTCTCAGCCTTCCCTCAAGGGAGAGATGCTCCAGTCCCTTCATCATCTTTGTGGCCCTTTGCTGGACTCTCTCCAGTATGTCCATGTCTCCCTTGTACTGGGGAGCCCAGAACTGGACACAGTACTCCAGGTGTGGCCTCACCAGTACTGAGCAGAAGGGAAGGATCACCTCCCTTGATCTGCTGGCAGTACTTTCTGTAACAGAAAGCTACAGGATATATGTATGGATGGCTTTCTAGCATTATGAAGATCATCAAGATCTATCAAGACAGAAATTGCAATTATATTAGGAAGGCATGCTATTTCCCTTATTGGTGACTCTATTTTTAAGAGTAGACATAAATTCAGTGAATGGTACAAGGTCAATAGGACTGAATATGGTCATTTCCATGGAGCAAAACTACAAGATATTAAGTAGGATTTTGAAGTCTTCTGACAAGTCTCCACTGCTGATGATATGGTTTGAAACAAACGACACAGTTTCATGTAGGTTTAAAAGATTATAGGACACTTCAGGGATCTTGGAAACAAACAGATGAGGAGGGAACTTCAGCTGATTTCCTTTTGGTCTCATGAGCATAAAAATAAATAAAAAAGAAAGGTTGGAAACAAAACGTTAAATAAATGACAAATGTGAAGCTGAAGGTTTGTTTCATGAAGAATGGGCCTTATTCCACCATAGGAATGGGGGAGTGAGAGAGAGTGTGTGTGTGTGTCTGTGTGAGAGAGAGAGAAACATGGGCTTTAAAATGGGATTGTCTGTATCTTGCAAGTGCAGATGCAGTCGCCAATCATCACAGTTTAAATTAAATTAGAAGAAATTGGAGGAATTTAAACTTGCAACACAGAGGGAGGATAGTAATGAAGATGAACATAGTACAAACTAAAAAGAAACATATTGGAAGGAAACTGTAACAAACAAAGAAAAGAAATTTTTCAAGGACTTCTGGTAAGAAGAGAGTGAAACTGGACGGTTTTGACAGGACAGATTTTAAAATTCTGGATCTGTTAGAAATGAATTCACATTCTGAAGTCTTAAATCTGTGTCTCCAACTTGATGAAAGAGGTTTGAGTGAATGAAAAATGTCCATCTGGAACTTCACATTAGACACTACAACTTGTTTTAGAGTTCTTGTCAATTCAGAAGTACAGCATTTTGACTATGATTAGTAACAAAGTTTATGATAGTTGGCATCTTTTAATATCCTGTCAAACTAAACTACAAAATTGAGTGAGTTATTCCTTACAGATCTGCATGTAGCATTTGGAAAAAAATATACTTTTTGCTATGGGAAACTTATTTTGGGGGGTCATATCCATCCAGCTGTAAAATTTCATTGAACTTCTCAGAAACAGCTTGGTTGCTTTAACGTCAGAAGACTTGTATCTGATAGGTTGCACCTGATGACATGAATAATATTTCACCTGTTACCAAGTTTTTTGATTAAGTTATATTTCTTTTGGATAAAAAGAGAACATCCACCAGCACTCATATAAATTCTTACTTCTTCAAATTTTATTTTGCCAAATATAAGGAGGTGAACAAAAGGTCAATGATTGTTGCATCATTGACTTAATACAAGGCCTCTGAAACAGTCTGTCTCAGTATCCTTATAGCCAAATGATTCAGGTACAGACTGCATAGCTAGACTGTAAGGTGAGTGCAAAATTCTTTAAACCACTGGGCTCAAGGTGTTGTGATCTTTGTGATACAAATTCCAGCTGGTGGCTGGTTACCGGTGACATCTTTCAGGGACCAGTAAGGAGCCAATACTGTTTAACATCTTCATTAATGGATGAATGGATGGTGTGCACCCAGCAACTTCACAGATGAATTGTGGGGGAGCATCTGATGTTCCGAAGGGCAGAGCTGCTATTCAGGGGGCTTTAACAGGCTGGACAAATGGGTTAACAGAAACCTCACAATATTCAACAAAGGCATATGCAGAGTCCTGCACCTGGGGTGGAATAACCCTATGCGCCAGTACAGGCTGGCTGCATAGAAAACAACTTTGCAGAAAAATGTACTGGACAAGTTGGACAAGAGTTGGCAGTGTGTGCTTGTGACAACAGTACAGCTAGCTATCTCCTGGGCTACACTAACAGGAGTGTGTGTAGCCAGCAGGCCGGGGAAGTAATCCTTCCCCTGTGCTCAGCATTTGCAAGACCACATGTGAAGTGCTGCGTTCAGTTTTGGGATCTCCAGTACCAGAAAGACAATGGAAAGCCAAGATGGTCACGGGGCTGCAGCACACAGTGTATGAGGAGAGGCTGAGAGAATTGGGTTTGTTCATTCTTAAGAAGAGAAGGCTGAAGGGAGACCTTATTGCTGTCTACGACTACCTAAAGAGAGTGTGCAGAGAAGATAGAGGCAGACTCTTTTTTCAGGTGCACTGAGATAGGACAAAAGGCAATGGACACATGTTGCAACACAGAAAGTTCTGATTTAAATGCACAAAAAACTTTGCCACTGAGAGGGTTGTTAAAACACTGCAGCAGGTTGCCCGGAGAGGTTGCAGCTTCTCCATCCTGGAACATGCTGACTGGACACAACCTGGGTGCAGCCCTGAGCAACTTGGTCTAGTTGGACCTCCTCTGAGCAGAAGTTTTGACTACATGATTTCTGGATGTCCCTTCCAAACTAAATTATCCTATGATTCTATAAGACTAAAATGAAAATAATTAAAAAGGGGATAAATATTGATAAATGTAGAAGGCAAATTTAAATGAGAAATTAGGCCTCTAGGGAGAACTATATGGCTGAAATGCCGTACTTAAGAAAGAATGTAACTGTCTTACAGCTCCCCTTTGCTCAGTGGTAAAACAAAGATGGAACTGAGAAATGAAAACAGATACATAACGCAAATGGAATGAAAGACAAATGGATGGGAGTTAACAGAAAGTACACGTTTCAAAGTATAGTGCATTCCAGGAAAAAAGAGGAAGAAAGAAAGTAATCCTAGGAATGAAGTTATCCTGCTTTAGAGGAAGAAGGTAAATTTTTCAGTGGTGCTAATACAAAACCAAAAAAATTGTGTATTTACTTCTGCTTTATATTTGCAAAGGAATGGGATAATATGCTTTTGCCACAGTAAGATGATAAAACACACTGTATTTGTTCAGAGTCAAAGGTGAATTAAACAATAATTATTAGTGCTCAGAAAAGGCCAAAGAAGTAGCAGGGTTAGAGATGTGAAAAAATCTGGAAAAAAATATTTTTTCCTTTTCTTTTTTCTCCCCCAGAACCTTTTCTAGCTTATGCAAAGATCTAGATCACTGTAGTAATTACTTGCTTATTGAAACTGAATCTTATTTACTTTAAGAGTGAGGAATGCTTTATGAATAATTTATTTAAACCTTTACAGTATTTAAGAAGTACTTATGCATGCTTATTACTTCCAAATAATACTAAATATAACGAGCATGAAAGGTGGAGCTGCACTGTGCTCTAAAATTTATACATGTGAAGGGTTTTGTATTTCTAAAACAAGCAGGGGAAAAAAAATGCAAACATGCTATAGCTGGTCTGAAACAAGAATCTTTTGCTGTATTCATAGGACTTAAAAACTGTAAGTCTGTTGTTATAATGTAGCTACAAAAAACCACCATGACATTCCGAGACATTACTTTTGGAAAGTAAATTAATTGTTCCTTTCTTTCTTTATATTTAAATTATAAATTATTTCTAAAATATACTGTATTTATTAATATACATATACACACCCATATGCTTGAAAGTGTGTATATGTTTGTATGAATGTATAGGAGCTGGTTTTGGCTATATTTATACTGTTTATGGTCTAACAAGAAATTAGTGTATTCCTAAATTATATAGTGAAGATCACGTACTGTTTAGTCACATAAACAGTTGTGTGAAAGTAATTCAGAGGGCAGGTCAGAAGAAGAATCAGGCAGCAAGATGAAAGCAGAAGCTTTAAGATGGGATGGACTGAAAAAAAAAAGAAAACACACACACACAAAGAACATTTGGAACCACAACTTGAGCTCAGAGAGTCACCAGTTATGCAGAAATTAAGCACAAGGGAGGCAGAGAAAGTCTACCAGGTATCTTAACCAGTCCTTCTTACTAATCAACAAAATGTTAATTCCCCTTGTTTTTGTACAGGAGTGGATAAGCTAACTAGGCAGCTGCTAGGTCTTCTGGATATCTACTGATTTCAAACTTTATAATGAATTTGGGGGTTTTTTTAGTGCTTTGGTAGCCACTTCGATAACTTCTGAGACTGACTGATGAGTATTGGGAGGGTGCTAAGCTCGGTATTGCCCAAAGGTGAAGGAGGATTAAAGGAATGTAAAGCATCACCAAAGAAGAGACAGTGGTAGAGCAAAAGCCAGAAATAAGAATGCAGAACATAACTATCCCCAAGTTAGGCTAGCCTGAATTAAAAGAATCAAGCAGAGAACTTGACTACCAGGATGACACACTACCAAGCCTCATAAGGAAATGAGTTTTGAATTTTCGAGTCAAAAGAACTAGAGTCCAAGTTTCTGATGTGAATAGTTAATACAAATGAGGGTAGGGGTAAATCTAAAGCATAACCAAAGGCTTTTTGCTGCATGTTAACAGCAGGTACAATATAAAACAACCACGGTGCTCATAGCAAGATACTGAGATCATCTCTGTCTTACAAAGCCTGCAAACCTACTTATTCCTTTTTATGGTCTTGATATTCATTCCTCTTGTGGCAGCATCATCTTGTCAAAGGGAATTTTAGCAGTTTGAGTTCACCACTTTCTTGGGTTTTGGGGTTTTTTTGGTTGTTTGGGTTTTTTTGAAGGGGTGCTCCTGATCTCTCTGTATTTTTCTTGGGGACTTTTCTCAAGTCCCTGTTTGCTGGTCTGCTTCTGAAGGTTATCACACTCTTTGAACCTCTTTTGTAGGGAATCTACTTCACGCCTTTCTCTGACAGGTGTTGTATAGTATAAAAGCTACTTGCGCCATTTGTGTTCCTTGTCACATAAGAGAAAAGCAGTCACAGTGCCTGTGCAGTCCACCATCCACACCGGGACTATATCTATCCTGGCAATCTCCTGAGCGGCTTCATTAACCTTCTCTATGGGAACATCTTTGCTCTTGCTTCTTCCTGCTTCCTATTTGTTTATCTTTATAAGTAGCATCAGATACTATCCCACCCTCCTAATTACGTCCAGATGGGAAGCAACTGTTTGATACTGGAAAAAAAAGGACCTTTAATGGGATGTATTTCTAAATGGAACACAATTACAGGTTTTTCCAGTGGTTTCAATACATAATCACTTCTATTTAACCCTGGTGTTTCAAGGAGCTTTAAGTATATGCACTCAAAGAAATGTAGGAATTTAAAGCAATTGTTTTGCTTTATAAGGATCTTGCATCTTAACTAAAAGATCTTTTTTTAAAAGTGAGTTAAAAATTGTACTGTTAAAAACCTGAAACTGTACTTTCCAATATATCTTCCTTCTTAAATATAACATGGGGGAAAAAAAGGTCTACTGGCATATGACAGTACTGAGATCACCTCCTTAGGGTGTCCAAAATAAGAAGCTAGCATAAGATTTAATCACTTGTATGTAACATGGTCTTTCCCTCTTCATGACGATGAAAACCTTGCACTCTAGCCCACACCCATGCCTAATTGTACAGAGTACCTCATGTAAGATAGATGGAAATCGGAGAGCTGAAGTGGTTTATTGGTGCTTCCTTTTACTTGCTTTAGAGGTGTATCCAACTGCTATCATCAAGGGTAACCACACATTTAAATGAAAGTATTAAAAGTGATTATTACTGATTTCTCACACAGGCACATGATATGTTTTTGCTCTGTTTGACACAGCTGCCTGGATGTAAAGATCCCAACTGAAATGAGGTCAGAAGAACTACAAATATATTTGTAGGTTTTAAGTATGAATTGAAAAGCACTCTGTAATAAGCCTTTCCCCCGCCCCTTGAAGCAGCTGAACACTACTCTAGTTTTCTACAGCTTTTTGTCCTATGCCTGTGTCCTCTCTTCCCTGTGACCTTCATTCTCCCTAAGTCACCGTTTCCCATACTGTCCTCCCTGCCCACCTATCTCCCTAATGCTATCAGCGGAGAAGTAGGTAGCACTACCTATGCCCATCTTGAATGACCAACAGGCAGATTTAACAAAAGAATTGATATCTGAGTTCAGGCAACATCTGAATCCCTCACAAAGTGTCACTTCTTAAACTTTCATTCCTACAAAGGTATTCAAGTGTAACACTGAAACCTCTCGCCCTCTGCCAAATGTGGTCAGCAGTGGTGAGCTTGTTCTGAAGTTGTTGGGAGACACTAAAAGGAGGGCAGAAAAACAGACAAAAAGGGGGATTATGATGTAATCCTAAAAGTCTCATTTTCTTCGGAAAGCAGAATTAAATGAGTGCATTTTTTAACCTATATGCTTAAGTATGTTTATCAGTGTGTGTTATTGTTTACAGTGTACAGTAGACGTTCGGGTGCTGAACTTACACACCTGTAGCAAATGTCTGACCCTTTTCTGAGCACGGGCATTTTCTTTCTTAGTGTAACTGACCAGATGAAGAATAAATTTTGTGTAAAATCCTTTATACATGCTCTAAAAGATCTTTTAATGATGCTTCAAATAGTCAATAATTGCAGTCACATGAGGTTCAGATTCTCTACCAGAGAAGATATTAGAAAGAAGTAACACAAATGGAACAGAGAGGCCTTTTTCCCAGTAAGTTACCAAGTTAAATTTAGCTGCTCCTAATGCCCAAATGAGTTTTATCCTGAGCTATCTCTACGCTCTTATATTATTCTAACCTTCTTTAAAAAAAAAATGTTAGTGGAACTTTATGTAGCTCATTAAATTTATTAAATTATTGTTGTGTTTCTTCCTAATACCAAAATGTCTCATTAGAGGCGATAGCAAATCAGGGTAGAATAGTGATTTCGTTTGGCAAGTGACAGTATTATCTTCTTATGATTTGGAATGTCCTTAGCATCATTACAGTTATTATTTTGGCTTCCACATCACACCTCATATGTCTAGAACTTAACTATTATACTTAATATTTCAGTTGTTTCACAATGCATTTTTATTTATGTGTAAAATAATGCATGAAAAGGGAAAAGAATGCGAGTAAGAAAGATAGGGGAGTTTCTAAAATACGGTTTCTTTGAAATGAAACAAATTTGTCTTTAAAAATTAATTTTTATTAAATGATGAAATTGAAAAAAACCCAAAGGTAGAGCTGGAAGGTTTTTTGTTTGTTTGTTTGTTTGTTTGTTTAATAAGGGAAAATTACACTATTTGCAATGACCATGATTTTTTTCTTGGTCAGTGGGTCATAGTAAGTCAAATGTCATTATTCTTTTATTTACCATTTTTATTAAATGATGAAATTGAAAAAAACCCAAAGGTAGAGCTGGAAGGTTTTTTGTTTGTTTGTTTGTTTGTTTGTTTAATAAGAGATACAAGCAAAATTACACTATTTGCAATGACCATGATTTTTTTCTTGGTCAGTGGGTCATAGTAAGTCAAATGTCATTATTCTTGCATTGACTACCAACCCCTAGAGAAACCCTTTCCAGCATGTTCAGACATAGATGATGAAGTAACACCAAAAACATCACAACTATAATAAGAACTTGTATGCAAAGCAATTAGGATTCATACTACAGTCTCTAGGCAGTGCCTTTCCTTTAAATGGATGCAGAAAGTAAACGTATGGCTGAAATACAGCTCTAGTAGAAACGGCACACTCCTCATTATTTTGTGGAATGAAGGAGGCTAAATTTCACAGCCATTTTATATTGTAAATGCAATGACAGAAAAACAGTTAAAACTGCTGGAGTGCAAGTATGCCTAGAGTCTATAAACTATTGCATTTCCTCTTTAAAAAAAACAGACAAAACAGTCTTCGCTGCTTTAGTTGTCTTCCTATAAAGTATTAAAACATTTACATGCCAATCAAATCGATCCATCTGGCTTTTATTTTTTTATATATATATGCATCTATGTTTATGTGTAAGTATATATACACACACATCTTTTATTATATAGTCTTCATTCCCTAGGAATAAGCTTTCAACTACATCCAAGTGGCTTAGAAATATGCTTTTTTTTCTGCAAGTAAAAACAGAAACAGTTACAGCATAAAAAGAGAAATATTTAAAGTATAAGGGAACTAAGGGTGTATATTCAGAAACACAAGATACTTTGAGAAATGTACATTCTTAACTATAGCATGGATGATGCGCCATGCAGCACTCTCTGTGTTTTGCTTCTGTACCCAAGTTTCCCTTTCCTAGATTCATGGAAAAACTCACCTGTTATGTACTGGAGATTAATTTCATCGCCCAAGATCTACTCTTGACTGAATCAGCGTAACTAACAACTTCTTGCACTAGACATCTGTCTGCGAGCAAGTAAACCAAGAACAATCTTGTATGACACTACAGCGCTGCTGGAAACCATCAGCACACACTAAGTATAAATTACAGGAGAGTCAGAAGGAAAAGTATATCAAATGCAGCCAAGTGATTTCAGAGATCATGGCAAAAGAAAGTGTTCTTCTGTCTAAAAGTTACAGCATTCAGTAGTAGTTATGAATTTGAAATATGAAACACTAGAAATACCAACTCAAAGTTCTGACCAAAAAAGCTGGCAAGTAAAGGGAAAGTAGCAGAAATGGAATTGTTAATATAACAAAGTACCAGGAAGACAATTCTTTAGAGAAAACTGCTAAGCTGGTGAAGAATGAATGTGATGTCAGGTGCTTGAAGCAAACTACTTACAAAGTGTAAATGTTGGAGAATTTTCTTCTTTCTCCTACTGAAAAAGCAAAACCTGAGAAAAAGCTGACAGTGTCAGGGCAAAACCTGAAATCCTTAAAGAATAATGTAGTATATTTCCATGTTTGTACTTGGAAGTAGAAACAAGAGGTAGTGGTTAATGGATTTGATGTGGGAACAAAAATCATGTGAAAATACTTGTACTTCAGGAGAATAGTATAAAGCCTTACAAATACTGTTGCTATTTGACTGGTTTTTAAAGGTTAAAGCACCATCTCTAAATCTCAACCCTCCTGTAAATATTGATTAATAATTATTATGGGTTAGGTTCTTTCATGCTGTGAGATATCCCTCAGCCATGAAAAAATGCCCTGAAGACGGCACAACACTATATTAGTTTACTTGGTACAATTGTCGGACAATAACAGAGCATGCCTGGTTCACTTAAGGTTGTCTGGATGATGGTATGCAGCTACCTCATCTGGGGCAGGTATTTGTCAGATATTCTAAGATAAGTAGACTCAAACAAACACATATAAAGTTTTGTGGTTCTGTAAGCTAAATGTTTTTCTAATTTGGACTGCTTAAGGAATCAATGGGATATTCTGTAACATCTTGCTGATGGAGAAACAAATTTTGCATGGTCCCTATCACCAGTCATAGTCCTGTGAGGCTGGATGCTTCCATCACATATCTTAACAGTTGTCTCACCTCCAAAATACTTCTGAATTTTAGGGCATTGCTCACGTGAACCAGGTTGCTCATAAATGCAATGTAGAAGATGACCATCCAAAATCCACCGGTTCTGTTCACTAGAGGAGGGCAATAAATCAAAAGTTGATTAACTGATTGATATTCTGTGTGGTTCAACTTCCCCTACTTCAAGTTCTGCTGCAGCTTTTGTTGTGGTTGCATTTAGCTGTTGTCCCTGTACTTGGTTCTCATTTGAGGAATGCGAAATGGTATTTGTATATGCCAGATGGTATACAAATAGTTCATGAGGCATGCTGGGATCATGAAAGTTGAAATAGTACATGCACATATAAAATTATCTTTGTATACATTTTTAATGAGGGTATTAAACATGAATCTGGGGGGAGTAGATATGGCTTTTCTTATAATGGCTGTTCAAAATGATCAGATGGCTCAAAGAGCTAAAAATGAACTTTTTTCCCTCAACCTGAGGACTCTGTTTGGAATAGAATGAAATCAAACACTATCTTCTAGTCAAACTGTACCCTTTTCATTAATAAGTTAACATTGAAGACATAGCCTCAATCTGTAAAACATGACTGAGAAAATAGCAAAGAATAGAAAACAGTGGCAGACAGTAGTCAGAGAAAAGTCAATCAGTTTGAAATAGACTGAGCAGTAGTTTGCAATATTAGACAGCCTGTGACCTTTTAATATCTTTTGCTTGTCATGCCTTGAACACTTAAAATGAAATGCCATCATTTGTTATGGCATACAGAATACTATACAGAAATTGATTAGGTTTTGGTGTTGGGTTTTTTAATCTTTAAAATCAATGTGGAAATATCTTTTTCTCTAAGTTTACAGTGCAACTTTCAGGTGTGCTTTTCTGAGTTATTAAGGACTGCTGCTAAATCATATGCCTATGAAAACTGGAGAAGATCAAAAGACTATAACCTAATAAGAATTAGTTTTGATTATTTGTATTTTTGTTATAAATCCTCAGGGCAAGGATGGAGTAATGTCTTGCCTTTTTTTTTTACTCTAGTAAAAATGAATAAAAATTGAAGTTGAAATTTTGATGCCCAAGAAAGTAGTTCTAGATTCTGATATATGATACATTATGCAAAAGTAAGTTCTGAGCAGTTTAATAGAATGGTTACGGTGTCCCTTTTTTCTCAGTCAAAGGTAATAGTGTATCAATAAAGCAGCTATCAGATCTCAGTATTGAAGAACAATTACTGGGCATATATTCGTCTGATGACTTTCACAAAATATATTTTTGACACATAAAAATTTGGAACATAGAAAAGCATAAATCCATCCTTCTGAAAATGTCTACAGTTGGGTACGACTTTAGTAGATTAATAATGAGATATAACTATTATATATGAAGCTGCTTGCTTAATTCATTGATAATAAGTAAAAGGTTGTGTGGTAGATCAGTTTTTCATAGTCAAGATTTTTCTTTGAAAATCCATCCTCTGCAGTAATTATTTCAGAAGACTCAGTTGGAAAATGAAAGACCAAACTAGCCAAATCGAGAGTATTACTTTTTTTTTAATTAGTCTTCCCAATTTGTGAAGGCAAATTTTACAGAGCATTTCAGGATGCCTTTTGCCTTCCTGATACTAAAATAGAAATGGACTGAAATTACTTGGGGTTGCTGGTCCATTGCCTGTCGTGCATATATGAAGAAAGAAAAAAACATAATGGAAACGATTGTCTGAACAAACTATTCATCATACAGACAGGGTCCCTTCGTCTTACCAACCATAAAAATATAAGTTTGAAATATGTGTTGGACTCTTTATTTCAGGAACACTAGGGAAAATGCATGGAGTTGGTGACAAAACATGCACATTGTTTATGACATAGAACTCTTAACCAAAGATTATTAAACTTTTTACTTCTGTGCTTGATATGGTTGAGTAGAAATGGAGAAACACAACTTCACTTTTGAAGTTATAGAAAATTCCGTGAAATTTAAAGAAGTTAGAATCTGCTGTCACGGACTGGAGCACTATTTAAAAATATACTTCCTTTTTGTCAAGCTTCCAATTCAGTATTCAGGTAACCATAAAATGTCTATTCTGCAAAAACAAAGTACCTAGGAGTTCCCCCTTATTTTAATACTTCTTTTTTTCTAAATACCAGACTTTTCTGACATTGTTTATATTTTAGTGCATGTATATGGATGTACAACCAGTGTGACTGCACACCATACAGAGGGACATAGATGTAAGTAGGAAATTTGGTTTCCTATTACAGAAATATCAAATCTTCCTTATGTCCAATGGTTTATTTTAGCAAAGAGACTTGGACAATGTTAGAGCAAAGAACTAAGTATTATTCCTTAAACCTAATGTACTGAAACATGTTAAAATTACTTCATATCATACTGCCTGGAGCAGTTTCGAAACTTGTTCAAGTGTTAAAACTCTCCTTGAAAAAAGCTTAAATAGTTACGGAGAAAAAGGTTTTCTTTTCCCTTCTAAAACTGCTGACTGTTGCCCACTCACATATTGAAGTACCTTGTAATGCATAGTGTAGTCTGGAATGGGAAATACACCTGGGAACTAGAAATACACCTAGGAAACTGAAAAACCAAATGCTAGCTACTCTTCTAGATTTGTGTAGAAAATCCTGTCACTGTCAAGAAAACGTTGGCTGCACATAGAGTAGAAATTGCATTTAGGAATATCTTCACCTTTTAAAAAAGTGGATCTGTGAGAGGAAGCAAAATTCTGAATAGAAAAGTAAATGAAAATTAATAGCATAGGAATGTAAAATTCTGCTACAACATTCTCTCTTACAGTCTAAGGCATATAAAAATTTCAAATAGCGTACGTGTATGAAAGACTTCCAAATCCCAACTTCAGAATTGTATTCCAACTAAACAATAGACATGCCTTTCCTGTTGCTCTTTCCTTTAATTGAAAATGTTAATTCTTACCCATGTCAGTGCAGTTTCCATTCATATTCATTAAGGGATTTCCTTTTGCTCATACCTACTTATGCCCATTGATATCACAGCAATTTTCTCATCCCCTGTATTTGTCCTTGCTTGATAGCTTTCCTGCCCACTGTTGGTGGCTTTTTCTTCCTCCTTGAAGGAAGATGTCATCCCAGTGACCACATCCTCATTGTTAATAATTCTCTGAGGCAGCTCCTTTTTACCTTCCTTTACCTTCAGCCATATGCTTTACCTTCAGCAGCAGCTTCTCTTCGCTTCAGAATAATTGCACCCTCCTTTCCTCATTTCTCAAGAGTTTTCATTAATCGCTTCACTTGTAGAGGTGCTTTCTCAGCTTCATGTTCTGGTGTCAGGGGTGTGAAAAGAAGAGAATGATCCTCTGGGAACAGAGTACATCTAGGCTGGTCCTAGACCCTAGTGGTTAGTATACATATACACTTTATAGATAGATAGATAGATAGATAGATAGATAGATAGATAGATAGATAGATAGATAGATAGATAGATAGATAGATAGATAGATAGATAGATAGATAGATAGATAGATAGATAGATAGATAGATAGATAGATAGATAGATAGATAGATAGATAGATAGATAGATAGATAGATAGATAGATAGATAGATAGATAGATAGATAGATATAGATAGATAGATAGATAGATAGATAGATAGATGATTTTTCCATTTTGATTACAGAGATCTGCTTCACTCATCTGACCTCTCTGACACACAAAGTGTTCACTCTAATTCACCTGCGATATGACTACTAAGACCACCTTCCATACGTGCTGATGACTAAACCCTAGATTGCACTTTGAATCCTCTTTCTGGTTTCCCCTATAAGACTTAAACTTCTTGTTCTTTGCAAAGTTTTGCCTTTTCTTATTTATCCACCCTTCTGCTTTATTTCATGCTGTTCTCTCTGCAGCCTAGGGTTTTTTAGCACAAGGGAAGTCCACCTAGTGTGGTCTTCTTATCTCTAGGCATCTTAAAATAAATAATAGTGAAAACATCCCTCCAGATTATTATTTCTCTTAGATTTCACAGTGTCTGCTTAGGGCAACAGCAGTGTTCATCCTTAGTCCAAACTGGCAAGTGGATTTGTTGTGAACAAAACCCTGTCCATAGGCAAATCTCAGTGGGGAAAAAGGACTCATCCTTGTCCTCGTCCTCATCCTCGTCCTCCTCTTCCTCCTCCTCCTCCTCTGTCATTGACACATACGTCGCTATTTTGAATATGAGGAAGTCTTAGGAAGGAGGGTGGGAAATCTACTCTCTTTTGATGTGCTTGGACTGGCTCACAGACCATAGGTGAAGTGCTCCTCACTTAAGAGAACTCTGTTGTAGTTAAAATAATTTTTAAGAGAATAAATTTTCCTTGGATTTAGACAAGAAGAATTGTAAATATTTGTTTAAATTACTTCATATTAATCACAAGAAAAATATATAGCTTTGGCTTCTAGCATATCAGACATTTTTATCCTAGGAAAACAAACTCATTTTCAGGCGTCAAGTTCACACTGTTTTTTTCACTTTGTGAATAGAAACCTCTTTTGCGAAACAGTTTCTAGTGCATCAAATGTTGAAAACTGCTGGAGTAGGTGTTTGCACATGAATTAAACATCAAGCAACCTGGTATTTGACAACTGTTCTGTTTAATTTTCTGTAACTGTGATTGAAGCTACAGCTAGCAGTCTGACAGAAATACATTTCCTAGTTTGTTGAAGCATTCTGACACAATCCAGTCATAAAAATTATTGAATCTCTCCAAAGTGAGATTATAGAATATTTTAAAACTTATTTTTCAGTTAAAAAAAAAAAAAGATGAGCATAGGAAAGGGATCAGCTAGAGACTTCTTAGTTGATATATGCTGTTGCTAGCAACTGCATTGTACAAGTCCTTACACAAACGAAGGCTCTGCCTCTCTGAGTTAGATTTCTTAGCCTTGCTAACTCTATTTGAAGTTTATGTCAAAATTTGACCTGTGCTGCTGGTCAGAAACCTTTTCCTAACTTCTATTCTAATTTTAGTAATGAATATTTGATAATCATTACAACTTCTACCACATTTTTCCTTTTATCTCACCTGCATTTACTTTATTCAATGTTTTTATAAACAGTAGTCATAAGGTTTTTCTTTTTTCTTTGCACATCTGTGCTTCTCTGGTAAGACAGACTTTCTGTTTCCCTGCTTGATCTGAGCATTTTTTCTATATACCATTTTCATGTTTTAGGGCTTCGAAGATGAACTGCCCATGTGATGAAGAGGGAAGTTTTCCAGTGCCTCATACATGAGCATTAATATTTACTTATTTCTGCCAGAGGAAAAAAAAGTTTGAAACATATCAAGTTGAAATGTATCAAGATCAAGTTTGCCTTTCCTATTGCAATATAGCAGGGACTCAGTAACATGTGCCTGTACTGCATAGAACAGAACAAGAAAATTTAAGCATGGCCATAATTAATCAGATGCAAGATCCATCTGTTGTGTCTCCCACATTGTTCATAAGGAAATATCTGGGGGAGAATAAAAATGGAGGAAATATGTATGATGCTTCTACCTCCTAACTAGTTTCAGCTCAAAGACTTCTTGAGTCACATGTGGTATTGTGTATTTAGTAACCCTCAGTGGATTCTTTCCAGAATGTGCTTTTGCAGCTTCCATTCTTAATCCCACACAGGCCTTTAGTACCCACAACTTTTGTGGCAATAAGTTTTATAGGTCGCTGCCCCTTTGCTGAGTTTCATCTCTTTTTGATTGTTTTGAACCTACCTTCATCTGATGCCCAGTATGTCTTTACCCGCGAAGAGAATGTGAAAAGTTGATCCCTCTTACACTCTCTCCACATCCCTTGTGATTTTGTAGACCCTCTTCATATTCCAATGAAGTAATTTATTTTCCAGATTGAAGACTCACAGATTATTCAGTTATTCCTCATACAGCAATTTCATTCCTTACCTCTTTTATAACCTTTTTGAGATGAGGGGACTAGAACGTCACATTATGTTCAAACTGTAGATGAACCAAGGTTTACAGTGGCATAACTGTATTTTCTGTACTCCTGTACTAGCATCTAATTTACTTTTTAACTGCTACTGAGCATTGAGCTGACTGTTTCATGGAACTACCTATTATAATCCTAAGGTCTCTCTTCTGAATAGTAATGGTTAGCTCAGAGCTCATCATTTTTATGTGAAATTAGGATAGCCTTTTCCCCATGTGGCACTTCACATTTATCTACACTTAATTTCAGTCATTCAGGCTCATAAGACATATTCTGCTGCAGTTCTTCACAGGGCTCTCTCACCCTTACCACTCACTCTAAATAATTTAGTACCATCAGCAAAATTTCTTATCTCTTTGCTTACCCTCTGTGCTGGTTTTGGCTGGGATAGAGTTAATTTTCTTCACGGTAGCTGGTATGAGGCTATGTTTTGGATTTGTGCTGGAAACAGTGTTGATAATACAGGGCTGTTTTCATTACTGCTGAGCAGTGCTTACACAGAGTCAAGGCCTTTTCTGCTTCTCACAACACCCCACCAGTGAGTAGGCTGGGGGTGCGCAAGAAGTTGGGAGGGGACACAGCCAGGACAGCTGACCCCAACTGGCCAAAGGGATATTCCACACCATGGGACATCATGCTCAGCACATAAAGCTGGGGGAAGAAGAAGGAAGGGGGCGACATTTGGAGTGATGGTGTTTGTCTTCCCAAGTAACTATTATGCATGATGGAGCCCTGCTTTCCTGGAGATGGCTGAACACCTGCCTGCCCATGGGAAGCAGTGAATGAATTCCTTGTTTTGTTTTGCTTGTGCGCGTGGCTTTTGCTTTACCTATTAAACTGCCTTTATCTCAACCCATGAGTTTTCTCACTTTTCCTCTTCCAATTCTCTCCCCCATCCCACCAGGGCGGAGTGAGCGAGCGGCTGTGTGGTGCTTAGTTGCTGCTGGGGTTAAACCACAACACCTTCTTTCCTATGTAGTTCATGAATATGCTGAACACTACAGTTATCAGCACAACTCCACTGGAGATTTCCACTGTTAGAAGTCAACATTTTCTACTGCTTCTCTTTTAACCAGTTATTTTACCATTTAAGGACCTTCCTGCTTACTCTATAACTGCTTCATTACCTTAAAAGCCTTTGGTGAGGCATATTTTCAACAGCCTTTTGGAATTCTTAATTGATTACATTAACCAGATCACCTTTATCCATATGCATATTTGCTCTTTCAATGAACTTCAGTGGGTTTGTAATGAAGGATTTTTTTGTAAAAGCCAAGCTGACTCTTCTCAAGCAGATCATAATTACTGAGGTGTCTGCAGTAATTCTGTTCTTTATTCTAGTTTATAAGACTTTGCCTGACACAGATGACAAGCTTACTGGTCTGTAATTCCCTGGGTCTCTGGAGGAGGATTTTTAAAAATTGCCACCCTTCTATGGTTAGGCACCAAAGCAGTTTTATATGAGAAGTTATTCACCATTGTTAATAATTCAGCTATTTCATCCTTGAGTTGCTTCAGAACCCATGGGTGAATACTGTCTGACCTTCATGATTTGTTACTTTTCATTTTGTCTGTTTGTTTCAAAACTGCCTCAAACCAAAACCCTTGACAAAATCCCTTAGAAAGAAGAGATGCACCAGGGACATCACCCCAGTTTCATCCACAGATGAATGCAAAGAACATGTTTAACTTCTCTGCCATGGCTTTCCTTTTGTATTCTGTTTATATCTATTCATCTGCTGGTCTTACAAAGTGTCTGGCAGGCTGTGTTCTTCTGAAGTGTTTGAAGGAAGATTTATTACTCATTTTGGTATCTGATAATACAGTCTATGCAGCTCACTTATTTATAATACAGTCTATGTAGCTCACTTATTACCCACTTTTGCCCCAGATAGTAGAAGAAATTGTCATTTGGTTCCTAGGTGAGGTCCTTTGACTTTGCATTACTTAGCTGTCTCTTAAGTTTTACCACATTGTTGCTCAAGTCTGATAATTTTTCCTTGATCTTGGTAGAGACTTCAAACTTCATGTCATCTATGCATTTAGTAGCACATGCCTTACTTCCTCTGCCTAATTCATTAATGAAATAATACAAAACACAAGAATGATTCTTGAGAAGCTCAACCAATAAACTCTCTTCTCCTAGTTCTCTTGTCACCATCTGCTTGGCTCCTTTCCAAATCTTACACTATATTCCATCTTCTCCATCTCAATTACTAATCTCCCATGAGTGAGTGGCAAACTCACATGAGTGAGTACATTGAAATCTGCCTATATTCCATCTCTGTATAAAAAATAAACAAACCAAACAAACCCAAAAAACTGTCTTGCAGAAGAGATATCAAATGGGTTAGCTTAACTTTGCCCTTGATGCATTTTATTGTTTCCCAGAGATCTATATGTCTGACTTTGTTCTTTGCTTCAAAATATGTTTAGCGTTGAGTAAGTTTATGATAAAAGTCTGTGGTTTTCTGGATAGTTATTTTATGTTTCTTAAACTTGGTAAATATGTAGGTTGTTCGCAAATCCTTGTCTTTCCCAATCCCTTTGTTCCCCACTCCCTATTGTCCAAATTTGATAGATTCATAAATCCTGGCAAAAGGACTTGCCATTTCATGTATCATTTTCTTCAGTCTGTTTGGGTAAACATTATTTTGTCTTCTTAGATATGTCTGACATTGTGTCTTCAGGATTTGTTTCTGATACAGTCATTTCCATTCTGAACCATTCTTTCCTATTAGCTATATTGGTTTTGCATTCTATGTCCAATTTTGTTTATCTTAAGAACAAAACTTGAGTATTCATTTTGCTAACACCTTTACCTCTACTCCTCATTTTATGTTGTCTCTTAATTTCCGTGGTGTAGCGAAAGGATCTTTCTATTTAATATTTTTAGCCCAATCCACAGGTAATATTCACTCTCTTTCTACCTGAAACTTTATTTGCAGATCATCCCCTTGATTCAGACTGTAAGTTAATAAGAGATTGTACTTAGGGAGGATCTATGCAAAAATAGAGGACCATGTCACTTCCTCTGTACCTAAACTTTTCTGTGTTCCAATAAAGAATGATCAGCCCTGCTGCTTAAGGAGAGGATAACTTGGCCTTTATTGAGCTATGAGCAAGGAGTATAGGATTGTTCAAATTTTCACTAACAGAAGAACTTTTCATTAAGGTTGGGGGTATTTCTACTCTTAAGTTCCTTTTAAAAAAATAACACAAAAAATGCATTTTTTTCTTTTAAAAAAAAAAAAAACCTCAAGCCCATCTAGTAATTATAGTAAAGAAAATTGTGCAAATACACTATTTCTTCCCTATAAAAACTTAATAAAATTCTAGACAATGCATGCAAAACATCACAGATAAGAAGCACTACTATGCGTTCCAGGAGTGTGTTATCCTATTGAGCAGGCAGTATTGAAATTGTCTGCTGTTTCTGAAACACGGAATCAACTTGTAATAAACTGGAGACTTAACCAGACTCAGCAATTACCCAATGCATCCACTAATTTCCTGATTTGTACTGTTTCCAGGCCTTTGTCAGCAGAAGTTGGCAGAAATATGGACGTGTTTGCTGGCTCTATAATTTTAACTGACAATTTTCTTCACTGTTCTTTCCTCTTCCCTTCCCCACTTTGTTCTTTTCCCTGTTTTTTAGCCCTTGAGAGCTCAATATTATCATTACAGTACTTAGTGTTTGACTCTTCCTACAAAACTTCATTCATTTACGACTTTTATGATCTTTTAAAATGCATCAGTACACTTACATGAGAAGACATGTTTATTTTAAATTCAGAATTTAGGTAGAAATATAAATAGTGTACAACTTGTAGATGTCTGATTTGATGAACTTTACCCTGAGTAGAAATGCAGCATCTCACTTGGGCCTAGAACGTGTCAGGTCACTCGCTCAGATATTTCAAACATTATGTCAAGATGTAGCTGTCAAAGGCAAGTGCATAGTTACAGCTCCACACAGCAATTTTCCAGCACAGCCCTAAGGGTTTAATGCTACTTTCAGGAATACAGCGTTGCACAGCTGTGATTAGAGCCAACTTCTTAAATATTCTCATCATTTGCTGCTGTAGTTCTTTTTTCCTTAACACAACAAATATGTGAGAAATCGGCCCTCAGCACTCTCATTTACAGCTGATGTGCAAAGAAAAGCAGAGCTGACTTACTGATTGACCTGTTGGAACAAAAGATAAGGTACTCGGTATTCATGTTGAGAAAATTTCTAAAATCCTGCCTCTTAGAAGCACCTCTCACGAGTGAGTAAACCACCTTCCTAAACACAGGCAGTGACCTAGATGTCTAGATATTCTGCTGAGATACACTGGGGTTATTCGGAAGTAGAGCCAAAGAACCAGAGCTACAGTTGTAAAATATAAATGAGCATTCAGAAACTTTTCATACATATTCTTTAATACTGGCCATTTATATGCTATGTTACAATGACACATAACTTAGGTAGGTATAGTTTGATATAATAACCATCTTTTATCCTGTATGAAAAAGTAATATAAGTATGCAGTGTTTTAAAAATAGGTTTTGTTAGCTGTGCATTAAATGAGGGACAATAAGAGCATGGTATGTGGTAGTTCTGGATTTCATAAACATAGTACTCAAGTAACAGTCTTTTTAAAAAAAAATCATGCCATCTCATTCTGTATTATTTGTATTAATTTCTGACATGTAATTTTTCCATTTTTCTGTTTACAGTACCACTCCATAGATCCAGGATAACACTTTAAAATGATGGTGTTTGTGCTAGATTTTGGAATCATGGATGGAGTTCAAAATGGTTTAAGCCACATTATTTGACTCAATTATTAAGTCTAAACATGGTGATTAATTTGTCAACCCAGACAAAATGGGGCCCAGCATAAATGTAATCTGATAGGATTTTTGTATTTTTGTTCCCAAGCATTAGTTATCTGCCCTCACTGAACCCAGAAAGGCAAAAATACTAATCAGTATAACTAAAGTGTATATGAATTCGTATATGAACCTTCTACTCTATATGTTCCTGTAGCCTAGAATACCTGGTTTCTAATGTACAAGTAACTGTTACCAGAACACTTGGCTAGACCTTTAGCTAAGCTTATTCTCTGAACTAAGTTTATAGTGCTAGAAGATAAACAGATAGCCCTTCGGCAGGATTAATCTCATACACAGACAGATGTGCTCTAGGGACCTAGAGCGCAATTCTATTTCCTGAATCTAGGTACCCAGCATCAGCTGAGAGATCTCAGGCATGCTGCCTGGCCACCAGCTGTTGGCTCATCTCAGACCTCCTGCACATTGTGTCACATCTCCTGGGCTGATGGGGATGTCTTGGTTATTCTAGCATGTCACTAGGCACATCAATTTAGCACCTAAATTAAGTTCTTGAAGTTGCACCCTTTTACCCCAACTCAGAAAAGCATCTCATTTCAAGACAGCATTTACATTTTAGCTATTTAACCTAATTCTACTTAAGTGTGTGCATGATGTTAAGTATGTGATTAAGATGTGCTTAATGTTCTGTAGCGAATTCATACTTCTGTCTTGTTTCTTCTGTGTTTAAGATTAAACTTCTAATGGTAGGTGTAGGGGGAGCGCCCCCTCCCTTGCAATGATATTATGTGGTGAGGCGTACTTACCAGAACGCTGCTCTAGCATTGCACGCTGCAGCATCCCACCTTCAGGAAGCTATTTCTGCTGCCTCCTGTTACTCAGACCAGATTTGTGAGGGGAGGGATATACCACTCTTTCTGCACTGCAGACCCAGGTGTGATGGATTAGCCTGGTCACTGTAGACAGAAAGACAAGTAGGGCTGACTCTCCAGCTGGGGCCCAGGGGGAGATTTTAGCTCTTCCGTGAGATGCTGTCTACTCCACCTTCTCAACACTTAACACTATTTGCCTTTCCAGTGTGGCACAGAACACAAATCATGCCAGGACTATGGCAAGCTATTGGGAGAAAGAGGCTATTGGGGTGCTTGCCTGCCTTCAGCCCTCTCTCTGGCTTCTACAGTAGTAGTTGGTTTCCTATGTGCTGTTATGACAGCAAGCGAAAGTAAGGTTTTCTCAAGTGCTGTATTTCCAGTAAGAACATCAGTACTTGAGATATACAATGTAAAGCTGTTATAAAGCCCAGCATAGTCATCTGCTGCTCGAGATAGCTTGCAAAAAATAAATTCAACACTGTCTATAAACATGTTCTTTAATTTTTCACTGTCTACATCTCTTAGGGATGGAGGATGTTCATCATTTTGCATACATCAATGCAAGTGCAATTCAACTTAGTACTGACATATAGTTTAATTGGCTTTAAAATCGAATTTTGTTTTTTGAGTGCTAATTTTCAGGTAATGACTTTCTAATTGATTTTCTTTTTATGAAGGACCATTGATTCATTCCCTTTAATGAAACTCAGTTGGCTTCCCAAGAGAATTTATGAAAAGCTGCTGAAAACAAGGATCTATCGCTACTGCTTTCTTTCTACCTTGCTTTGCTCTTCGTTCTGTCTAAAGTATATTCCTTTCATTCTTCCTTAAGCAAGCTTAGACTAACAAGGCTAAACAATTGTATTGTCTATATATATGAGTATGAAATGGGTTTTTTGAAAAAAAAGCATCTTTATTCAAAGATGGATTGAACTTTTGTGACATTCTTCCTAAAAACTAGATATTCACCATGGCCTCTGATATATTAATCTGACAGCTATTTAACATTTGTACCAGAGTTATTTTAAGCAATCAGTTTGGTTTGCACAGAGATTATCTGAACGGATGTTATTTTACAAAAAGAGGAATGACAATTTTTAAATGGAAGTATGAGCTATTGTGTTATCATATTGCTTGTATGATTGAGTTAAGTCATAGCTGAGTTTATATGAAGTGCAGTGGAGACTGCCTGAAAGTTTTCTGTTGCACTACAGCATAGCAATCCCTGCTAGATAATAATGCATAATGTGAGTCATAATTGGAAACCTTTCGGTGATCCTATTTAAGAAGGGGTTGAACCCTAATGTTTAAGACTGACACAGCAAGAGAATGAATACCCATGCTGTTATTTTAGTCTGATTTTACACATCCACCAGTGAGGGAGGGAAAAAACAAAACAAAACTACTGTCTTTAAAAGAAAGCCTGTACAAATTTTGCAAGCCAGATCATGTTGTAATTTTGCAAGCTGTTCCAGACAAATTACAGGTTTTGCTTAATTATCTGATTATTTTGATATTATGGAAGTATAGCCAGTGTTTTCTCATCCTAGTTTGCTAGGTTCTTGCAGAGGAGAAGTTATCCATGATAGTGAACCATTCTTTTATACAGAACAAAAGATGTAATGAGATCCAGCGACTGGAGGAACAAACCAGTCAAAGCCCAAGTATAAATAAATAAAATTTTTTACACTGAATATAAGTAACCATTGGAAGAGCTTCCGTAGGAGTGTGATAGATTTGATTTTCCATCACTTTCAGTTTTGAAATCAAGACTGAATAACCTTATGAATGTTGCACTACAGCCCAGACTGAGAACTCATTACTTGAACTAGTGCATGGGAGTCGGTACTCTGTGTCTACTGAACGCCAGACTAGATTTTCATAATGCTCCCTTCTGGCCGCAAAAGTCAATGAGTCTCTGTCATTTGATTTTATTTTTTTTTTAAGCAAGCAGGGATGTAGAAAAAGTGCATGGATTGTTTTTGTTTTTAAAGGATCAGTGCATAAATAACAGCTAATGAATTCGCAGCAAACACTTCTGAGAGTATTATCTCCGTTTTACAGATGGAATGAGTTTCAGAGACATTGGGCTGTTAGTCTAAGTTCACACATGAAGTAAGCAACAAAACACAACTGCCAACAGTCATTCCTGGCTGCAGTGCTTGTACTATTACAAGTATTTACAGAGCTTTATCAAATGGCTGTAAAGACATTTCCTGCAGGTGCCTCCTGCAATCCTATGGAGAAACAGAGTAACATTATGATAGCCTCTTCCTTCTGAAGAACTCCAAATTTGTTCTGAGCACTTGCAAGGATGTTTTCAAAATACTCTCAAGTGGTAACTAAATTAGTCTAGAAGGCAGGGGAAGTGAAAGATAGGGAGGTCCTGGTTCCTTTGCCTTTACACTCCTGCTTCCTAAAAATAACCGCAAAGAGTATTTTTGGTTTCTCTCATATTAGTTGTAGAGAAAGGGATATATCGGACTAATAAATAGCAACAAGATCATGGCATCTTCACTACGAAAGCTGGTGATAGTAAGAACACCTGCCATTATTGGAAAACAGCAATGTCAGTCTGACGTAGCTTTGGAAATAAGAATATGCAAGAATATTCACTGTGTATCTACCAGCCTTTTCCTGATCAGTTTGGGCCTTTGCATAGGAACAGAACCGCACTCCACCTTTTCTGTGCTGCTGCAAATCCTTGTCACGGGCGAGTAAATCATGTAGGACAAATATTGGGCCAGTAATTTTTATTCAGTAATAAAGATCTTTTTGTGTCAGAATTTCCACCTTCTGCTTCTACACGAGTAGTAAAACACATGAGGCTATTAATGGCAGAGGTGTTGTTCTGTCGACGTCCAAGTCTTCCTTTCATTCAGTGCCTGTAGAGGCCCTCAACCCTGCTCAGTGATAGACTCAAGAGACTGCGATGAGGTCATGCTAAACTCAAAATGCCACTGCCTCCTTGGTCAGGGAAGCATGTGTCTTGGCTGCCAAAAATAAATAAACCAGAAATACCTGAATCAGATAAAATTGCCCATGCTGTGTGAGGAAAAAAAATGACTTGCACACAACTAGTGATCAATTGACTCTAAATGTTCAACCCTCTAAGACTTATAACACAGCTTAAAATTAAATTTAGGAAGTTTCTGTTGCAAGCAAATTAGGCCATTAAATCACTTTACTATTCATTTTTATGAATTGTAAGGAAAAGAAGAAGTGGACAGGTGATCAAAATTTTAAAATCCTTCCCTCCTCCAATTATTTTTTTTTCAAAATAGATTCACCTTTGCTGATTACTAAGCAAGGTTTTTGATATATAGAAGTCCTCCTATTTCAGGTGCTAACAGCTATTTGAGGTCATTTGACCTAAAAGATGGCTATACAGTCACTTTCAGAATAGTACTTGATGTAAACCTGAATGAAAAAACATCATAGGGAAATTACAGAGGCATATTATCTCTGACAAAGGAAAAAATATAACTCCTGAAAGAATACAGTCGGAAAAGAGGTAATGGGGTGAAGTTGGATTATTTACTTTAGAACAAAAATATCACCTTCAGTAGTCTCCTTTGTTAAGACATTTAACGGTTTACTAAATTTCCAGGGTTTCCAATCAGAGATTACTTCTTGCTCTAAACTTCTGATGTGGATATCAGTCACTTTCTGCATGAAGGCTGAGTTGCCATTTCACATTGTCAGAATAGACTTAAGCAGAGACACAAGTATTCTGTAGTCCTTCCAAAATCTTTCTGTCATTTTCATCTTAGCAGAAAAAAAAAAAAAAGAATAAGAAGTTAACTGAAAGAAATCCCTGAAGAAAGAGGTAACTTGTAACAATCCACATATCCCTTTGCACATTCCTTTATAAAATAGTCCTGTGGCTTTTTGGTATCATTTCAAAAGGCCAAGTGGTTAAAACTGTCCTTATTTCCCTAGAAAGGTAAGCAGCTTTTAGATGCAAGTTGAAGGATAGGCAGGCATGTTTGAAGACTGTCACACATTGTAATTCTGCTTTTGGAGATTTCTTAGTAATATTGCTTTGATCAGTTTGAAAGGATTATTCTAAAGAGTCCTACTCCATGTATTCTTCCCGAGACAGGAATTTTGTGTTTGCTTGCAATTTTTCTTATGATTCTTTGTGTTTGGAGCCCTTTTAGACTTGTACTGAGTTTTAGAAAGGGTTCACACTGATGTTTCCCATATTCATGTTTGGTTTATATTTGGTCCTGGGCCACAGAGCAAAAGGTTCTAAACCTGTGATCCTCTGTCAAGAAGATCTTGTCCTAAGGTAGTGAGTTTCAGAGTATGAGATCTGCCTAGGGCAAATAGGAGAAAAGAAAAGGAAAACGGCTAGAGATTTCCTGTATCCTAGTTATCGTTGGTAACTGCACCAGCCACTGGAATTGTTGATTTTAGTGCATGCAAAGTATTTTAGATAAGTTATTTTTATTTTCTTCCCTCTTGTCATGTTCAGAGAGTACTGCAGCTACAGCCAGAAACCGAGACATGTATTAGTGTTAGATGGCAATAGTAACATATTTCCTTTTTTTTTCTCTAGGCATTGTCTGCTAAATCTTGACTTAATACTATACATTTATTTTGTTCCTTTCATAAACGTGACAACTTGGAAGCATACATAAAGAAAACAAAAAGATACAAAATTATATTAGATACATACTTTTCAAGTTTTTATAATTTTGTAATGTTTTAAGGACAGTTGAAGATATGTTTAAAGAAAGCTTATTATTTTGTTGTTATCCAGTCTGACTTCCCATTATTGGGAAGCTCATTAGAGTTATGGAGGACTACAAATGCTATTTGCAATTAACTATAATCCCAGCATTAAACAGATACAGAAAGTATACTGGAAAAACACATGATTTTTTAATTTTTGTCTTCAAAAATTAAAAAATTTGTTTTTAATTGTTTGTTTGTTTATTGTTATCTCAATACACGACATTAACTTCAAACTTGAAGCAATTAATACACCATAACCAGACTTTATTCCCCACAGCTTGATTTACAATTGTATTCCTGTAACAAACTATTTCAGATATGGCACATATTTTGGTTAAGGGTTGTTTCTTGCACGCTAATGGTCTAGGCAGAATTGCAATGATCTGAAAAGCAGTCTTTGGACATTTCTGTGATTTCACATAGGAATGAAAACCATTCGTAACTGAGAACTGTTTATCTTAAAAATTGACCATCCTGATTTCCTCATCACTCGAAAGCTCAAAAGCTTTCTTTATTTAGTTGCTATGTCCCTACTGAAAATAGAAGATTCTAAGCAGTATTTAAAATAGGTTTTGCCTTTGTACTTTTTCCTGCAGGGAGTTTCAGTCTTATAATCCGATGCACTAAGTGCAGGGGGCATGAAATGACATTGCAGAGTTTGTACCTGCCTCTCAGAAGTGCACTCGCTAGTAACAGCCTCAACTTCTTGGGTTGCAAAGTTTCACATAAGTAACCCAGTAGAGTAGTGGAGTTATGTAGAAGAGACATAAGAAGCTTTGAGACCAGACTGGTGTAAAAGGAATAAATACTGTTGTGAAAATTACTTAAAAGCTATTTAAAAAGCATCAAAGTATGTGAAAATTGCCAAATACATCCGTACCAGAGAGGAAAAGAAACCAAGGACCACAGTGGGTTCCTCTGTGTTTGCCCTTCTTCTCAAGGTGAGAGCTCCTCTTAGTATTGAGCTCTGTAGCCCAGCAGCCAGTAATCAGAGAGCTGTTGCTGTTATTATTTCAGTAATGACTGCAATTGTGTTTAGTTCGTCTGGAAACACATTCTTCCTGTCTCCCTTTCATTCTATTGAAGATGTAGCCAAAGTAATTTTTTTCTATTAATGAATGAAACCTCACAAGCCCCTGGGAGAAAAGCAGTTTTTATTCTGTCTCTATAACCATTTCACACTGTTTTTTGTATTCTTTTTCTTCTAACGTGAAGTAGTCACTAAGCAACTTTTGGAACTAATTTGTTGATTATATTGTCCATTTTTTGGAATACATTTGTATTACACCTAGGAAAATTTATGTTTTACTGCGTAGCTAGTGAAGAGTGGTAAACTTTTAATTTAGTTCCTATCTCCCACTTTGCTTCACTGACTGCAAAAGGCTTAGATCTCTAATTTAGGTGCCCATGTGAATACTTGACTAAGTACTTAATAAGTATTATTTTATTTTTACAACCCCATAAAACAAATGAATTTTTACTCCCTATTTTATATGTGGAACTGAGACAGTGAAAGATTAAGTCAAAACTACCTAATCATTTTGTGTGCCCAGGAAACTATACTAAGTTTCACTGAAGTTTTTTGCAACTTATTTGTCTAACATCACATGGGAGCTCTGGGGCAGTCACAAAGAGAATCCAGGTCCTGTGCTATAGGGAACACCTTCATGGAAGACAGTCCTTTGCATCTGGCAGTCCACAGGCTTGGGCACTACACATGTTTCAGTTTCTCATGCAAATAAAGGAACTACCTTAAAGATATCAGTCTTATTCATTATGAAACCCCAAGTTATCCCTGGTGTGGGTCTACCCTGTGACCTGAAATGTCTAAGAGTTAAAAACTGTTTGGTTTATTTAAGACTAAAAGCAAGTTAATGATTACTCCCCAATGTGTTAAGAAATTTTTACTAACAATGCGATCAGTTGATCTTGACAGCAAATATGTAACATTATTCAATGGCTGGAAAGTTGTATTTTCACAAATTCAATCTAGGTGTAAATACTGGATCTTAAATCTTGAGAACGAATTGCCAAAGACAAGGATAGATTTTCATCAGCAAGTTCTCAAATCAAGCTCATCTGTTTTTCTTGTTGAATGTAGATATGGTTAAAAATGAAAAAAACACCCCAAAGCCTCAAGGTACTGCAACCTCAATTGTTTAGGGTATCAGAATGGACAATCACAATTATCTCTTTGGGTATTGTATGAATCTCTGGGGAGTAAATAGCATGTAATTATGGAAATAAATGACTATCATAATGTTATTCAGGAATTCATTAAGACTCTGCAGAAACCCTTCTAACCTTTCAGTGTTGACTTTACTTAATTTTTTTGGTGTATATTTCAGGTTTTAAAAAAATTTAAAATTTTCACCGTTTTGTGTCATGTTGAACAAAACCTACTTGGTTCAGCACAGGGGTTGAAATCTCTTGTTCATTATGCAGACCTGAAAATTATCTGCTAAATTTATGAATATCAGTAGTAGAAGCTTTTCATGTTATGTTTGGTATCCACACCAAAAGGGAATCAGATATCTGGTGAGCTATTTGGCACATCTCTGGAATATTATGTTCAATTTCAGGATGTGGAGAAGCGTGAGTCTGTTGCTGCCTTTGCTGTGATGCCATCTGTGATGTCCTATAAAGTAAAACTTAACAGTATCCATATGTTTGTGTCCTCTTGTTCTTGAGTCTAAAGGTTAGGGGAATAGGGGGATTAAGTGGATTTGCCGGGAAAACAATCAAACAAACCCCCCCAGTCTGTACATGTGCACTCTCAGACGTTCTGCCTCAAATATTCATGTAATATAAAGTTACCAAAGGATTGCTGTTCTGTTCTGGAAAGCAGTCCGTTTCCCTAGAAAAATGCACAGATAACTCGGTAATGTTTCTGCCCATAAAAAGGTATGAAAAATTAGTACGTAAAAATATGAGAAAAGCAATTCATTCTTGGGTTTGGTGTGTATGAGCAGGGTGGAGAGGTAGTTCTTTTTTGTTTTAGATTTTGGTTTTAGGCTTCATTACTTAAAGTAAATTAAACAAAGATAATATCCTACACTAGTGCCAAAAGAGAAAAGAGCATTTCACTTGCATCCAGTTAATATTAATCATGTTCTGGAAACAGTGGCCATGCTCATGTGGGGTTTTTTGGATTTGGTTTGTTTGTTTGTGTATGGGGTTTTTGTTTGTTGTTGTTTTTAAAGAAAAACTACAAACATCAATACACCAAGTTAAAACTCAGTGACAGATTTGTAATTTTTATTTTGAGTATCTGAAATTATATCCAAGGTATCATATCTTGCTTTATGATTCCTCCAGTTCTCTGTCTTCAAGTTTTAAAAACTTTTTCTAGGAATGAGTGTACAAAACTAAAATCTGTAGGAGTCATCTGTGAACAGAAGATGAATTATCCTTATAAGATTTCTTGAGACTTAAAGATTTCTTGAGGTTCCTGTTAAAATAATAAAAAACTAAACGTTCCTGTAAATGAGATGAAGTTCTTTTTAAGTATAGCAACAGTTAAGCAGGTTATAAAATGTTAGCATATTATGTTATAAAAATCAATAATGTTATGTTGCTGAATCATTTGGTTTTGCTAGGAGATGTAAAAGGGTAAAAGGCAACAAATACAGCTTTCAGCATTATTCTTTGGATGTAGTGATAATTACATGATGTTATACATCTAATTACAATGCATACATGGTTAGAATATGTTTTTAGCGTACAAAGAGAGAATTTGGACCTGAAAGTAAACCCCCTGCGAATCAGTAGCGAATTTAAGGGAACAATGTGATCAAAATTATAGTTCTGTTTAAAAACTGCTAGGAAATATTTTGAGCATAGAAAAGATGTGTATTCAGTTATATTAAAAGCCTGTTACTAGATGGTACTAAGATGCATATTTCTTCTTATTGACCACCTTACAAATACATAAAATATTTAGATTGCCTTCTCTTCATCAAAGTTTGATTGAAATTGGCCCAGTGAGCTCCAAAGTTAAGAGAGAAGACTGACAGACAGAAAGACACATGGATGCACATACACATATTCAGTACAAGATTGCATAAGTGTTCTGCTATTAATAAACCAGTTTTAAGATGTAAAGCAAACATCTATTTCTTCCTGGAAATTAAAATAGAAGAATGATATAAATGCAGTGATCATTGCTTGCATGTTGGTTTTAAAGGGTCTTGAACTGATACAGTGAGAGCAGAAGTGTCTCAGACCATTTTCTTAATTAGCCTACTGTTCTCATTTCTCTCTTATTGGAGATCGCATTGGAAATCACTCCAGTCTTTATATATTAATTTAAGACCTGATTTAAAGTGGGTACCTGAGCAAGTTCCTTACTTTGAGTATGTGAGTAGTTTTTCAGAAATCAGTGGTACTACACATAACATCAGTAACTTGCTTAACTGAGATGTGCAGCTGCAGGAAGGATGTGGGTAACTGTACTGAAATTGGGAGTTTACCGGTATTACTGATAGTGGAATCAAGATCATATGAGCACAGAGTACCATCAGCAGCATTATAATGTTGACTTTATCCACATGCTGTTAATCCTGAGCTCTTAGGAGCTCTGGTCATTTTATAACCGTGCATCTCAAAGATGAGATTCAGCACCTGTTGAAGGTACATCATACATTTGGGCTGGATTTTCATAGGTATCCAGCAGAGGAATGTTTCAGCAGCAATGAGGCACTTAGAGCTTACCTCAATTTTCTAATGAAGTTAAGGTGGTTTTTTTTTTTAAATGTTCACGTGGTACAACAGGAACACTTTTTTGAAACATCTTGGTTTCTCTGAAAGCTACTATGGATTTCAGTCAGCTTATGCAGCACCAATACGTGATGTGAATTTTTCCAGGGCCCCTGGAGTTGGACTGCCCTGCTATGCCGAACACCCTTCCACAGCACTGCTGGCCGAGAGCTCCCAACATCCAGCCTGCCCTGCTCCTCTCCTTGAGGGTGCAGAGTCTTGAGAACTCAAGGGAAGAACAAAGTTTTCCAGATTTTCTTTGCTGTGCAGGCAGAGGCCTGACAGCCATAACCAAAGATATCAACTTTTCAAGTTTGTAATTTTTCTAGTTTTTGGAAAAGTATTTGTTTTGGAATTTGGGGGATTTTCTATAAAATAAAAATTTTAAGGTTTAGCCAGCTCCATGCTTAACTCACCTTGGAGTCCTCAAAGAAAACCCAGGTGTGTTTCCCACAGGCATTCTATCTGTCTGTGGATGTTTCCATATTTTATAATACCACACTTGTATTGATGTGGCTTTTGCATGCAAATCCTGTTTCTGTTTATGAGAGCCATTTATAGAGCTATAGTACCATGGAACATAGACTCTGTGGTGTTTTCACTATTGCTGTGTCAAAATAAAGCTAGAAACCTAGATTTTTTTCATAAGTCAGACCCGTAAATTATTCCCTCCTTTGCTTAAAATGCCAATGGCCAATGCAATGCCAAACCACCAAGAAGTATAATAGTAAGTATATAATTAAAGTAATGACAAAAATTACTAGTAATTGAAGTTATGAAAAAAAAAATTAGTTCTTCTTCCTCTTTTAATAGGAAAAGAAATGTCGTCCTAATATTCCATGCATTGCCCTATATTTACATCACCCTAGAAAAGGCATACATTGAAGTAATTTTAACACTTGTCTCTGAATAAATCATTAATTTAGATGGAGAATTCTTCACCTGAATTAAGTCAGGTGAAGAATTAATTTTCCCCTTAAGCAAGTTAGGTTCTCTGGTATATATGTGACGATTTTTTTGGGTGAAATGCAGGTTTTTTTCTCTGATACACTAAGAGTTGAAAGATTGCAAACGTCTTTTTGTTCATTTGATTGAGTATCTGACCAATATTCTTTCATTCTTTTCCTCTTTGGTTAAAGTATGAGAACCTCCACTTTTGTTCACTTAATAACATCTCTTTTCATTCAGTCTTGAGCCTCCTTACTTCAGAGATAATTTTTTTTAATGCTGAGAATTTATTTCTAATCCTTTACTGTAAAAGGTGATCAAAGCATTCTCCCAAAATGAGATTTTGTAATGTATTTGCTGTAACCATAAAGTCGAGTACTGAATGGTATTGCCAAACTGTCCTTTTACAGGAAACTAAACCCATTTTTGTCAGTTTTATTTAAATAATACTATTAAGCTGTATGTCACTTTACTTCTATACTAAAATACTACTATAAATTTATAATTTAGCTTTAACATTTATAATTATTGATGAGAATATCATTGTTGTCTAAATACAGGAAACAAAATTGAGTCTGAATCTTAACTTTCACTGTTTTCTTCCAAATTTCACAAAAACTTACCTTCACTTCTCTCAGGGTCTTTGTTTATGCAAAGAAAATTATACTGAATGTCTCCACTGTGTCTCTATGTACAGTAGTGTGCTGAAGCATATTGATAAAGACAAAGTGAATTTCAAAGATCATACAGCTTCTTTTTGCTGCTGCTTCTGCTGAAGAAACCTCCTGTGCCAAGAGCTTTTTCGTTTTTAACTTAATTAGTTGGCCCATTAAAACATATTATCTGTCCTATAAACCTGCCCTAGTAATTTTTGAAAAATACTTGGATCTGAACAAATTTTACTCTTAAGGAAGCCAGTCGCAAAACTCTTAGTGAGTACTTTTGAAACCTGTTCAACATATGCTTTAAAGCAGTGTTTAGAAAGGATATGGGGGCATATTTTCTTACCTTTCTTCATTCTTATTACTTTGCTGTCCTGTAGAGCACTGTCTTTGAGAAAAGTGGTTGTGTGAGCCAGCACAGGCAGGACGCAGGAACAACCACAAAACCATGGATGAAATGCAAAGAGCAAATTTATTTTTGTTACCTCACTAACCGGGGGGTCCCCGAAGCAGCACCTGGGCAGAGGCACACAAGCGGGGACGCAGGCACCGTGGAGCTCGGTCCTTGCTAGAAGATCACTGAACCTGCTGTTTTTCACCTGTATTTCAGGGATTCACGCAGGCGTAGTTTACCACTGTGCTTTGATCTTTCCCACAGCAGGGCAGGAATCTCAAGCATATTTGATAGGGTGCCTCTCAGTTTATCACAGGCCTATGTTCTGCTTGTCCAACACACAAGGCCAAACAACAATTAGTGTGATATATGTGTTTTTCGAAACCCCAGCTGTAAGTCACTTGAGCGTGTTTACAATCCTCCTCGCCAGTCTTCCGTTATTTTCCCACAGTGGTTGTTACTCTCAACACTCCCCATCTTTTCGTTGCAATGGGAGCTGAAACTTAAAGCAGTTTACAGAAGGTGGTACCCAATACAAGAGAAATGACTTGTAGAACAGAGGATTTTGGAGTTGGACTGGTGAGACAGTGCTACCTGTTTTACAGACAAGTGAGCCATTTTGGTCATTTTCCCAGTTTGGGTTAAAGAAAAACCGCGTTACCCATGAAAAGCACACATCTGGCAATAATACTTAAGTGAGTTCATGAGATTAATAATCTGAAAAACTTGTTTAATTTATACAGGTATTTCCACCTTTTTCTGAAAAATAGTTTTGTAAGAGGGTTTCTTATTGTACATTTCTATATTTTCTAGCCAGAGATCCACTCCCTGTTTAAAAAAAAATCTCCTATTAGACATGTGGGTCTAAAGTATACTTTTAAATCTTATTAAACTCTTTGTTAACCTTAGCAAACATGTGGCTTTGAAAATTGTATAAACAGTTTTTAATGAGAACCTGCCTTTCTGAGTCCACGTACAATTCTCGGTCAGAAAAGGAGATTTTACAGCAATAGTACATAATTCACAAGCTCCTGTAAATTGACTTTTCAGCCTTGCAATGATGGATATTGGCCTGATGTTTGCATTATCCACAGAGCATGTATTACTGTACCACATTTATCTAAATGAAGGCTGTATTTAAAAGATACTCTTCTGCTGGAGACCAAAGGGAATGCATTTTAATAATCGGGGAAACTAATGACAGACTGCCCTATTCTCTATTGACTGTGTTTATGCATTCAGGAAGTGTTACTGGATCCTATACCAGTAGAAACACTCTAAATATCAAACACCTTCTGGTTTCAGCCCTAAGTTTTTCTGACAAAAGGACTGGTAAAACACAAATCAGGGCACAAAGTTTGGAGAGCTACAGAAAAATCATTCTGATTTTGAGAATCAGTTTTCATCAATGTTTTAATCAAATTATATAGAAAATATCATGCCTTCCTATATTCAGCTTCCTTTGCCCCTAATATGTCTAGCAAATTAAACAAACAAACAAACCCCAAAACAAAACAACCAGCAAAAACCTACATTAAGAAAGTTTTTATAAGATTATGCCAAGCATCACAAAATTAAGACATGCCCAAACCAAAATTGCTCTTGAAATATGGAGCATTACCTTGCATGCTCACTACAATATATTTTTTAAAGTATCAAATTCTTTATTCCCTCCATGAAGTTCTGTGATTCCTAGAACAAGACTAAGAGAATAAGCAGCTGTTCAATAAGATTTTTTTGTCCTCATTCAGTGTATGCTTTCCTTTGTTGTTTTATTGTCTTCTATTCAGCTCAGAAGACAGAACTGTTAATTTCCTTATAAACACTTACCACTCGAATATAAGTGCTTCATAGACACTAATTAATGTACCTTACAAGCTCAGCTATGAAGTGAGGGGTGCCATCATCATCATTTAGCACATTAAAAGCTGCAGTACAGAAAAACTAAGGTGAACGTAACCATTAATATATGTCATAATTTTTGGAGTCCACCAAGGAAGGGATCCTGTGGGTCCTTCCTAGATCTACTGTGCACTGTAGAAAGTAATTATTCATCTAAGATATCCTTTTGGAATAAGTAGTATCTGGGCATGTAATTAGGTATTGCTACATCTGTATGCAAAGGGCTGACTTAAATTTTGTCTCTTGCAAATATTGGTGACTATTTTTTGCAGTAGTATTCCTTACAGCCCAATTGATTCTTTCTTTGTTTTTCGTTCCACTGTGGGTATTTATTATAGGATTTTTTATGGATTTATTCAGATGGCAACTGTGTAGATACTACTACTGAATATTTTTTTCTCTGTAGCAAAAATACCTTTTTTTTATGAGGATGTACAAAAAAATTTTATTTTCATAGGCTCTCTAGTAATGGGTCACCTTTTCTTTGCTCATTTATGACTACTCTGTTCACTGTTACAAGACACTTATTTTTATTGAAAATTACCTATGAAGAGATGTGAAAGTTCCTCTGAAAATGTTGAGAATGACTAAATGGTAGTCTTTAACATCTGCCACCAGTGAACGAATGGATTCTCCATAAACTGACAAGACAAAAAAAAATAGTCTATTATGATAACTAACAGTTATTGTTTACTTTTAAGTTTGATGCTATGAAATATTTAACAACAGGTACAAAACTACAAACCAAGTGCTAAATATTTACTCCATTGATTTTCAAAACTCCCTTGAGAGCTCTTGTGTCCTTTCCTGACTTTCAAAGTTTTATTAATCAAAAATAGGCTGTGTTGTGGGTGACAGTTATGGTTAGGAAAGAAACTGGACACTCACTTTCCAGCAGGTAATACATCAAAAGTAAAGGAAGATTTTTAAATTCGTAGAAATTTGAGAAATTGAAGGGTTCCCTGTCTATTGCAGGAAGCAAGTTATTTCAGTGTTCATATTTACAGGAAAATGACTGGTGCATATAATCTTATTGATAAAGGATGGGTATCTTCTTCCCCAGAAAAGCACTCTGGATTAGACACTTTTATTAACACATTCATAACTGAGTAACAGATTAGTGATGCAATATGGATTACTTTCTTACCTAGCAGCAGTTGTTCCATGATTTCAACATATCTGTTGTGGATGAAGAGGTCTCAATGCTACTGTTTTGGTATTCTTGTGAAACTTTATAAATCAACTGTTCATTTGGTCACTATCAAAAAAACATTTAAACCAAACTTCAGTGTAACCTAGACACTCAGAGGACTTCTCTACCTGCTCTTCAGAACAGAGCTTTTATAGCATGTGAGATAGATGTAATACAATAATTTTCTTTTTCTTCTTCTTTCCCTTAGGCATTTCCTGGAAATACAAACTCTGATAGTGTGGTCCGGCATGATTTACAACATCCAGTTATTGCTCGCTATGTGCGGATAGTTCCTTTGGACTGGAATGGAGAGGGCCAAATTGGGTTAAGAATTGAAGTCTACGGCTGCTCCTACTGTAAGTTTTTCCATGATCATCCTCCCTCCCCCCCCCCCCCCCAAATAAAAACTGGTTTTGGATATCAGATTAAATCTGAATCTCAAGTACTTTTTGCTTAGATAGATTAAGATGTTCCAGGATTGCTAATTATATTGCCCAGGGCTTAATGAAATATTTATTGTAACCTTAAATCTGAGTTGCTAGTTTGTTCTTCTCTGGAAGATGCAACATTGGAATTCACGATAGTGCTTTGAAGTTGCTCCTTTTGATCTTCATGGTATGTTTTGCAGAAGGCTTTTACTATTATATAAGCTTGAACAGGCCAGTTGAGGAAAAGATAGTATTCAGACAAATGTCGTGTTGGATCTTGAGGGGAACAACTGGGAAACAGAACATAACTCATTGTGTGGTGCTAGAGATAGAATTAAAGCAAATAAATAAGAATTCTATCAGAGTAGCTCAGATTGTCTACATATGTGACATGTTTTTCAGAAGTTTTTCCTGTAGTATTTGAATATGACTTTAGAATTTCTTTTGAAATCTGGATGACCAATAGTACAAATGCTCCTGAAGTTCAGAGCAGAACTGATTACATTTTAAGAAAGCAAGGGTAGTTTCTAAATGCCCTTACTTGAATTCAATCCAGGCAGCGCTTTAAAGAAAGCTTACAAACCTGCAGAAAATTGTGTCTGATGTCCTATTTCTAAGTACATATTTTTTATGCAGTATCCTCTCGCAGAGGCGATCAGCTCCGGTGCAGGCGCGATCTGCCCCCTGTATAACAACCAGCGCCACTAAGAAAAGGTGACGGGTGATAGTAGTAGGTGACTCTTTTCTGAGAGGTACGGAGGCACCCATTTGCCGACCGGACGCACTCTCTAGAGAGGTGTGCTGCTTACTGGGGGCTCGCATCAGGGATGTCACCGAGAGGCTTCCAAGCCTC
>NW_008824672.1:941037-941350 GCF_000699105.1 Pygoscelis adeliae | reverse complement strand
TCGAATCTGGTGAGTCAACAAATGGTTACGGGACTGGTGCCACAGCCAGGGGTTCAGCTACTTAGGCCATGGGACTCTCTTTGAGAAACCTGGTCTACTGGGGGTTGACGGGGTCCATCTGTCAGAGGAGGGGAAGAGCATCTTCAGTCATAGGCTTGCCAAGCTGGTGAAGAGGGCTTTAAACTAGAGATGTCAGGGGAGGGGAACCTCAGTCCATCCCCCTCCTACCAGTTTGATGCCAGGGCCAGCAATAGATGCCCAGAGCCTGGAGAAGGATCACAGGTCAGCAGGAGAGCGCCTGAAGAGCAGCACA
>NW_008824672.1:931908-938694 GCF_000699105.1 Pygoscelis adeliae | reverse complement strand
ACTGCGTCCAGCTCTGGAGCCCTCAGCACAAGAAAGACATGGACCTGTTGGAGTGGGTCCAGAGGAGGGACACAAAAATGATCATGGGGATGGAACACCTCTCCTATGAAGAAAGGCTGAGAGAGTTGGGGTTGTTCAGCCTAGAGAAGAGAAGGCTTTGGGGAGACCTTATTGCAGCCTTTCAATACTTAAAGGGGGCTTATAAAAAAGATGGTGGCAAACTTGTTAGCAGGGCCTGTTGCGACAGGAGAAGGGGCAATGGATTTAAAGTAAAGGGGGGTAGATTGAGACCAGATATGAGGAAGAAGTTTTTTACGCTGAGGGTGGTGAGACAGATTGCCCAGAGAGGTGGTAGATGCCCCATCCCTGGAAACATTCAAGGTCAGGTTGGACGGGGCTCTGAGCAACCTGATCTAGTTGAAGATGTCCCTGCCCACAGCAGGAGGGTTGGACTAGATGACCTTTAAAGTTCCCTTCCAATCCAAACTATTCTGTGATGATTCTATGATCCTAGGTGTGTTGATATTTTAGCTGGAAGAAGCTATTTGAGAGTTGTCTTTTAATAACCAGGTGTTGGAATAAGGTGAGGAGCACAAATCTGGAAGTCTCATCCATTGACTTCACTGGGTGATTGAAGGCATGTAGGACCCCTTTGCCATCCTAAAAAAAATCAAATCAGACTCGCTGTGGTGCTGGTGCTGTTGTGCTGCAGGCACTCATGGGTGTTAGATACATTCGTAAAAAGACAATAGTATATCTGTTATCTGAGGAATGGTGGGTTATTCTAAAGTTGATTCTTACTCAAGGAGAAACAGAGCTTCTGAAGTTTTAGTTACCACTGTGATTATTCAGTACACGGCTCTAATAAATGTTTACCATCATACTGCTAAAATGTTTTACATGCTGTTTTAAGTATACCAAACACTACAGCATGGTTCATTTTGCAGCATGACAGATACTTAGTTTTAAGTACACTTCCTTACTTGTACAAATTCAGGTGTTTGATACAAGAAACCAACATCTAGTTTACTGTGAAATATGACTCTCTTTAACAGGAAAAATGTAGCAGAATCAAACAATAAACCCCATGATCTTTGCTGCAATATTTACAGCTAAAAGTAGTATTTTTTTTTTATTAAATGGATAGACAAAAAACTGTAGGTACGTGACAGGATGCTTTTAGAGGCTTAAAGTAAACGTGAGAAAAAGTTAAACACAGCTTGTTGACGAAATGCTCCCAGTTATTTGATGAAAAGTTGCTTGCTTGACAGACTTTTAGAGGAAAATAAAAAGCAAGTGTCAGGGAAACAATGTTTGGAGCTATAAAAATACTGATAAAATGTGTCTTCACAGAAAAACTGACCTGGCCAAACATAACTTTGTAATTTTACTGAGAGAGTATTGCTGGTCTGTTTGTAATAGAAGTGATTTCAATAGTTGTTGGGGTTTTTTTTATATAACATTAATAATAATATTTTACATTTTTATGTGTATAGGGACTTTTCTTTCAAAAAAAAAACCTAAAATGCAGTGTGGTTTTTACATGCAGGAATTGGGCTGTCCCCAAAATGCTATCAGTAGATAGCAGCAGAGCAGTTGAGAAGAAAAACTAAAAATTCACTATGTTAAGAGAGAGGAAGGCAGCCCTTTGGTATGACTACTGGAACAAGGGAGTAGTGTGTACAAATTCCCAACTTGTCTTCAAATGTGTCATCTGGAGCCAGGTATATAATGCTACGTTGTTCCTTTGGCAGAGGCAAAGTTTTTAACCTTATGATTAGAAGTGCATATATTTGCATATAAATATAAGCACTGTCATTAACCAGTGCGATTTGCAGATTAATCCTGCTGTCATTGAAGGAATTGGCCATTTAGATAATCAGCAATTTTCAAAGCCTGATTAAAAGATAGCCTTCTAGTAAAGTCTGCCACAAATTTGGGAAATATTACCTAAATAAAAAGGCTGCCCAATATATTGCACTCAATTTTTCTTTAAGTTTATAGATTCTTATTGAATATATTCTTTTATTTAGATATTTTAGAAAGCACATTTTCAGATATAAAAATCAGATATTTTCTCACAGTGCAAGCAAGGATTAACTGGGAAGCCATACACTTAGTGACTACAAAAACTCTTTCCTTGCACATTACTGCAAGATGGTCATTAGTCTCAGAGTATTAAGGAAAATACTTCCTCGTATCAAACTGCTTATTCAAAAGTCAGGTCATTAATTGCCATATTTTCTGGTTCCTATTTTGTTTGGGTATGCATATGAGATACACATTTAATTTTTTTGTACCAGAGGTGAAATCCATGTACTTCCTTGCCTAGCAAATTAAAGTTAAAAAAGAGGTCTGATTTCCAGAGAGGGATTAGAGCTCACATCTGTTCCCCAGAGAAGTTCATAGCATTACCAAATCTTCTTTCAGTTTTGTTTTGTTTTGCTTTAAGTTTGAAATCCGGGCTGTCTTTGAAACTGCACCTGTGTATTTTGTGTAGATGAGATCTGTGGGGTTGTCTTCTAACAGAAGAGCTCATAGAATTCACCAAAAAAGAATTAAGGCCTCACTCTAAAACAAGATTCAGAATGAACATTGTATTTTTATCTGTGAATAAACAGTGACATCAAATTTAGAAAATATTTTCATTCTCCATAGGGCAAAACTGACTATGTCTTATTAAAAAAAGTATTAAAATTGGGTAAATAACTTGCTTAATGGCTATGTTACTGGAGGAGTTGCATGAAAAAAACCAAGCTTGGAAAACAACAACAAATAGACTGTTATGTAATATAAACAACATTTTTTAGTCAATGGGAGTTTTAACTTTTATTTTAAACCTATCTATTTCATACACTGTACCCCTTTACACTTGCAGTGACATCATTTGTCAAAAAGCAAGTCACAGAGAAGCAATATAACCAAAGGCAAAATATCCACCGAATCAGTTAAGTCAAAACTGATGGCAGATTTTTATTCTTGCTCTTTTGCAGACAGAGAGCAAAGGCATATGACATACATCTTCCATCATGTCCACTTTTATGAATTTTTGAGACAGGCAGCAAAGACATGGCATCTGGAGGCTATGACAACTACAATATAGTACATTTTACTACTGATTCGTGAAGATCATAATAAGGTCCTGCAGGATCATTGCCATACGAATAGTTCCCTTAACCTCCATCCTGTGGCAGATGAATGCCTAAAAAAAATGGCAATAGCGATACTATTGCGTAGTCTTTGGCTTCAAGATAACTGTATGAGGCCTTCTGGGTGCTGAAATCCTATGAGTGGAAAGCACTCACTGATACCTTTGTTCAGAGTCTTTTTGATATGGCTGTGTTGATTTTCTGTGTCTAAACTGTACGTTTGAGTCTTTTTGACGCAATTGTACATCTGATGGTAAGAATTTTCAAATGCCAAATTATTCACTTCTGAGGTGTAGGGCAACTTGAAAAAAATCACTTGGAGATGGCAGAAAGTCATGCCAATGCTCAATGTACACAAGGCAAATAGGTAGCAGGAACAATGATAAAGCTCCATGAATGGCTGCAAACTGAGCTGTTTCCATTCATTGACCTGCTCTGTTTGCTAATACTAAGGAAGCAGTGGAACTGAACAAATGTCACCTGAGCTGTGTTTGCAGATCTGTTCATTTCAGTTATTAGCTATACTACTTGTATTGTGCTATGTCACATGTCACTGTTTCAGTTTCCTGATGGGTGACCGATTTTTTTTAGGGAGGGAGGGAAAGGAAGGAAAAATAGTAACCACAGGCCTCAGGGTTTTATGAAATAATGAATGTTTGTATGGAGAACATTTACTCTCCAGATAGTAAAGTGAACAATACCTTGGTCATGTAAACATGTTACAAGAACAAAAATAAGGTTTGGAGATGCTGTTAAGGGATGAGCCAAGTGAATATTTGCAAGAACTGATTAGGAAATATTGAAGTGCTAAATACTATAGGCTGAACAGGTCTTTTGGGTAATCGTTGGTGTAGTTAATCCTGTCTGCCTGCAGTGACTTTGGCTTAAGCCATTGTTTCCTTTGGTGGTTAATTCCACATTCAGCTATACTCATTGTTGGGAAATTTTCTGTGATACTTATCTGAAATCTCCTTTGCTTCATTTCATGCTATTGGCGCTAACTAACTATCCATCTCTCATTCGCTGTCTCACATGGTTGCCATACATACTTAATGAGAGACGTCCATCCTATCCAGAATCATCTATTGCATCCAAACATCAAAGGGACTATTTAAAGTGGATGAGAAAGCTGCTATTACTTCCCTTTTGTGGAATCTGATCAAGTCTCACTTGGCCAGATTCAATAGCATACCCTGGACATTATGTTTCACCAACATAGCATTTGGAAAAGAAAAAAAAAAAGTGTCATGATTGCTATTGGAACACTCTGTGCTGAATAAATTACGGCTCTATATGTATATAAATGTATGCATTCATATTTCTGCTATTACACTTTTGGTACCTATGTGAATATTCACCTAAATGGTGAAGATATTAATGTAGTCCAGTAATCTGCATAAATTATTCCCTGCCTCTTCTTATGATATTTTATTACTTATAATAAATGTGCCACTAAGTTGTCTGGTCAGACTTTTCTGACCATCTAAGTGGTGGAACTACATAAACATATTAACTGGCAGAAAGGAAGAACCATTTTGAAGTGTATATTTTGTGAAATCATGTTATCGTATTTCTAGCAATTTTATTAATTAGCTGTAAGTAACAGTGCTTTGAATATACAGGGATTTTAATGTGAGGGGAAAACCACAGAACTGAAACAATTGTTTAGCAGAGGTCCCTGTGAACTGGGTAGCTTTGCTTGTGACAGTGGATGGGACAGTCAGGAGTTCTGCTAAACATCCAACCTTTTTTCCCCTTTCTCTTAAATTTCAGTATTTTTACTATACTGGGTAGTTCTATACCTATTTAGGTCTATGTGTTTGATTTTTAGCATTCACCTTCGCAGCTCAGCAGCTACAAATATAGCTTGATGTTCTCTTTCTGACATTAAAGGTGGATGGCTGAATACTCACATCTAAACTATGGAGAGTGAGGGAAAGGAAATTAACTTTTTCTTTGCAAACTTTTAAAGATCTGTTTGAATATGTGCTCTATTTGTAAGCGTGCTTCTTTGTTAGAATATATTCTAGCTTTTTGACATGCAGGAGATTTTTTTCCCCCTAAGGGTCATGAAAATGGATACCTTTTAGCCTCCATATAGTCTCAGGTCATGGTAGTCTTTAAACAGTAGAGTTTTGCAATTTAAGACCAAAAATGACAACTTTCTTGATAAGTATTCTCAGTACAGATTGTTTTCCTCCATCTCCTCTCCAGAAAGAGATGTTTGTGATTGTTCCTACATACATGTTCATATATTTTGGCATGAAAATAAGTAAGAACAGGCTTCAGTCCATTTATTACCTTTGGTTGTTACCAGTAACAAATATGGGTCTATTTTGGTAGTAAGTACTACTTAAATTTTAAAACATCTATTTCCTGCTTTTTAAAAATATATTAAAAAAAGATTTAGCATTTGTATAGTACATTAAAAAACTTACTTCTAAAATCAGAATATTCAGGCTGAAACAGAAAAAAATATTTCCAAATACCTTATTGTTTAATTTTAACTCTTTTTTTCCAAATTGAATATTTCAGAAAGATTTGACATAAAATGAGTTTGTGGTAAAAAAAGTCTTTAGAACATATCTTTATGTTTTATTCTTTACCTTTTCGTTAATCTGATGCAATATGATTTTTTTTTCTCTCAACTTTTTGAAACTGGCAGCAAATGGAAAAGTCCATTATTTTTCCATTTCTTGTTGTAATGAGGTTACTGGTAGATATTCTCAAGCACCACGGCTTTGAGAACTGCAACAATCGTGTGTATTCTTTACAGGTTTATTTGTTACCTGGCAATGAATGTATAATCAGTCAGAGAAAAACAAGTATATTTTGTATGAATACAGGCCCCACCAGCTTGTTCAATTGTATTCTTGGGCAGTTTTCAATTACACTTTAACATTTTTTTAATCATTCATAATTTCCTTTAGAAGGATGTATGTAGCTGGTTCGTTTGAAAAAACTCTTTTATGACTTTTTTTTCTGTGGATTGGAGAAAAACGTGTTCCTGCTAAATAAACAGAATGTATGGCAAAATGTGATAAAATCTTGCAGAGTTTGATTAAGGTTTATTAAAGTCAGTTTTGGCTCTTCTCTCGTGGAAAAGAGCAGACTGACATTTTCTTATAGGTTTTCCAGTAACTGCCCACACACCCTGCGGAAAGGGTCTTCCATACAGTGGTCTGTAATCAGTTAATAGGAGGATGGAGATTTAAAAAGTATCCTTAGGGTCTATAAACATCTGAAAAAGTAGAAAATGGACGTAAAGTTACAGTATGTTTTTTCAGAAAGTAAGGATGGTAGCATTCAGGTAAATACAATCAAAAACTTCAGTCTAATCACAATAGTCTCTCCTTTAATGTTTTCTGCCTGAATGGACGCTCAGGATGGTTGTGCCCAGCATTATTTTCTTGCATTCCTGTAAGTGGTGATTGATCCATTTGTCCATGATGACTTATTCACTAGAGAAATCAGGTGGCTTTTTTTTCCTCATGAAGCAAAAACCTTTGGCAGATTTCAAACTATAGGTCTTAGTTCCATGCCATTGATTTGGAGCCTGAAGGGCCTCATTGGTATTTGTTTTCCTGCATGTCTGGAATAAAACATATATTAAGGATGCAGTTACTTCCAGGCTCAC
>NW_008824672.1:930709-931887 GCF_000699105.1 Pygoscelis adeliae | reverse complement strand
TTTCCCTAAAGTTTAAGTGAAGATGATGAATTTTGTATTTTTATTTTAAGCAAAATGGCAAATGGAGTCTTGCTATGAGTAAACTTTTTGTTTCCTCTCTGCCAAAGGTAATGTTGGTGTTCTCTGATATGAAACTGCATATATTAAAGGGTCAACATTGCTGATGGGAAATAACCAAATTTAACTATTCATAATAATGCTTTTGTAAGGTAAAAATGAGCCTTGGGAGTTATATGCAGTATATCCCTATAGTGAGTTGAGTTTCTACACAAAGTCCTGTTCTAAAGCTGGAGTCCCATCTTTATAAGAATAGCTTTGGATAATTAGGTCACTGTGATGCCAACTTTTCCCCAAATACTCTAAAACAGGGAAAATGTTCAGGTTTTTCCATCCCATAAGGGTGACATGGTATGCCCCTTCTCCAGTGGCCGATAAGGGTTACCTTGCCCTTTGCTCACTGCTGCTATTGAGTGCCCTTCAAGAGAAGAGAATAGTTCCATCAGAAGGTACCTGCCATGACCATTTAGTCCAACCGCCTGACCACTTCAGGGCTGACCAAAAGTTAAAGCATGGTTATTAAAGGCATTGTCCAAATGCCTCTTAAACACTGACAGGTGTGGGACATGGCTGTCTATTGGCACCATCCATCCCAACCTATCGCTCTGGTTACACTTTGGCTTTCCTCCAGGCTGCAGCTGCCAAAATCATCCCCCCTCACACTCTTCGGGTTTGTGTCCAGCCAGATCAAGTCCCTTGTCCCCCTCACTGCATGGCCTCATGGATGTTAGCTCTGGCACAAAGAGGGGACGGCTAAAAGGGGTGGTCTCTGGGCTGCAGGGTTGGTTTCTGCCATGGCCTGAGAGAAGAGTAACAGCACTGGGTTTGTCCTTGGGAGCCGAGTGGCAGAGGACATGTCAGGGACACCCAGCAGCTGTGCCCAGTGCATGGCCACCAAGGGCAGGGACAGTCCCCTGGGCCTCCTGGGCACAGGGACTGCCTCGGGGCCAGCACCCCAGTGGCCTTCCTCCAAAGGATGCTGGGTGGAGGGGTGACAGGCAGGGCTGCACATGGGGGTCCCCACCACTCCCATGTCACGTTGTTACCACCTGGCAATGCAGCAGTCACAATGCCCCAGGGCAGGATAAAAGGGAGCATCCTCCCATGTCCTGCTCCCAGCA
>NW_008824672.1:884373-929163 GCF_000699105.1 Pygoscelis adeliae | reverse complement strand
CCAGACTGCAAGGGATGTTCTTTCAAGCTAAACCGAAGAATGCATCAGCCTGCTCCTGGCTGCATTAAAACGTAATGATTCTATGATTCTATGATTCTATGATCACTGTGTCCAAGACAGCCACCTACCATTACATGTCTCACGGGTCCTTCTCTATTCACAAATAGCAAGTCTAGGAGGGCATCTTTCCTAGTTGGCTCACTGAGTACTTGTGACAAGAAATTATCTTCCACAAACTTCAGGAATTTCCCAGACTTGCTTGTCACAGCAGTATGGTATCCCAGTTGATGTCTAGGAAGCTGAAATCTCCCATAAGGACAAGGGCTACCAATCCAGAGATTTCTCTGAGTTTCTCCTAATTGCCTAGAGAATAAGTTGTCAGGTCTATCATCTTGGCTGGGCAATCAATAGTAAGCACCCACAACATTATCTGCTTTGTCTTCCATCCCCCTAATCCTCACCCAGAGGCTCTCAACTACATCATCCCTAACCATAAGGGCTGTACAGTCAAACCTCTCCCTTACATACACTGCAGCTCCTCCACCTCACCTGCCCTGACTATGCCTCCTGAACAGCCTGTAGCCCTCCATCCCAGCACTCCACTTGTGGGACTCATTCCACCAAGTCTCACTAATACCAATGACATCAGAGCTCTGGAAACAGACCAGTGCTTCCAGTTTATCCTGTTTGTTTCTCATACTGCGTGCGTTGGTGTACAAGCATTTCAGATATGCTCCTAAACCTTTAGTGCTCCCTGGAGCAGCGTAAATGTTCCCATTAGCATTGCCACCCTCAGACAATGCCATGCCAATCCTTGGCTTACCTTCAACTCTCCTGACGGTATCACCATCCCAGGAGGGCACACTTACCTTTTTCTCCAGCCTCCCCTAAAGGCGTAACTAACTGCATAATGAGACAAAGGTACCTGCAGTGTCCCACTGGCATTTATCCAGTCCAACAGTTCTTGTAACTGCTAAAGGTCCGTAGAGAAATAGGCAGTCAGATGATCTTCTGGGTATCTTTCATGTACCAGTGAATTATACTAAAAGACAACAGATTTTTGCCTTAACTAAGCAATCCCCTAGATTCAATGGCTTCAGTTATAATGGTGTCAGACGTCACATAAGCTTTCTGAGATTGGATTCTTTGCTGCTCTTCTTCTAGTCTAAGCATTTCTAAGGCTGTCACAAGAAGTTATTAATTTAAAAATGGCAGGAAAAGTGTCCCGCACAATGTGTATGGTAAAATATTAGCGCTATTCAGATTCAGCCCTTTTTATTAGAAGATTTGACAAAATGTTTTAAGCTCCATGATGCTGGAGCACTTATACTGTTCTGAGCTGCACAGCAAAACAGTGGAATACTGAATATTTTTCTCTTGAATATAGTTTAAGTTATTTTACTATAATTATTTTTGAGTACAGCTTCATCTGGATCTTTAGATGGCTTCATGGATTGCTCATTGAATAGAGAAGATGTACAGAGATCACTTAATAGGTGCCTATTTGTACTTGGTGTAGATTGAGGTGAAGGAACATCCTTTAAACAACAATAGTTTTGATTTTTTAGGAATGCCATTATACATCAGAGATGATTAAAGCCTGTATAGTATCCTCTCTTGTTTATAGTGCATGTGATATTAGTAAAATGTATATAGAAATGTGAAAAATAAATTTATGTGCATTTTAAAGATTGAGAATTTATGGGACATTTAAAATTTGTGTATTCTTTAGAAATTCACAGTGAAACTGGGTAAACACTATATGAAAACATTTCCTTAAATAGGCTCATAAGTTTACATGTATCAATTACATTTGAAACTCTGTTTTAACATTTGACAAATGTTCAGTCAAATAACGTTACTGACAAGGTATAAGATGAAATGACAATCGTAAGCAAAGACTGAAAATTCGCATTCAAATTTGGAGGTCATCTTTGTATTTTCACTGCAAATTGAATTCTGAGATCTACATTCATTAAGAAGAACATAAAGTTATGGCATATGACCCATAAATACATACATATATACCTATATTGTGTACTTAGTCAGAGCTGTTTCTAAATAAACAGCTAAGACATTCTTATACTACCTAGAAATTTTTAAACCCAACCTCTTCACGAAAGTGCTTAGCAATTCCATAATTTAAAATTATATCTTTAAATAATGAAGAAATCTGAACAAATTTTAAAAAGCATGTAAGTAATTTGAAAATGGAGAAAAAGAAGTAAATTTTTGTTCCTTGTATCTGTATATTCATCAGGTTTTATTAGCCAGGGTTTTATAGTTTCATATTGATTATGGTTAAAAAAAAATGAATAACTTTATATAGAATGGGATCCCACAAATCCTCAGTAGAAACTTTCCTGCATGGTAATGTTTCTATTCTTTCATTTCCAGATCGGCAAGGTAATTGGAGTTTAATTCTTTCAGTACGGACATGTTCTTTATCGCTTTCTTTCCTCATAGACCATATGTATTTAATTGTCCTTTTGGCTTTAAATAAGTTGAAGAACTTGAGAAACTGGCTTTCTAAAACCACATCTATAAAAACATCCTTAGAGGGACAATAATTTCCTTACCTAAGAAAAAATAATGAACTGGTTAATAACAGCTGGAATTTATGTACCAAGCCTGTATGCAAGCTTGGTGATGCCGCTTGTGTAGTGATTTGCTTTGGTGATTTGCTTTGTTTAGCAGCGAATGAGTTCCTCTGCTTAAGCTTACTAACATCAGTAGGAAATATCTTTTGGTTTCTCTGAACTTTGGATTAGACCTTTTACTTAAAAAATAAGAAGAAGAAGAAAAAAGAAAATCAGACCCTGGGTATTTTGTTAAGTGGTAATGAAACATTAGAGAGACACAAACTTTCAATAAACGTGTACTGGTCAGAGAAGGTAGTTGCTCATTTTCTTTAAGGTGGGAGAATGTTTTTGTAGTTGTTTGTCATAGAGGATGTTGGCAAAAGCGTGATCTGAGAAAAGCCTGTTGAGCTGCTTCACATACTAAAAGGGAAACAGGTAGTGGGGATTTACAGTCATCAATTCAGCTGAATTCTCTTGCGTTACTGGTGAGTCGTGACTTGCATTCATCCAGCTTATTGATGTCTTACAGTAAATGGTTGTTAAACTGAGGCAACAGTGTTAATAAACATCTTCAGTACCACCCTTTTATTGACTGCTGTACTAGGAGAGTCAAAAGGAACCTAATAAACTCTGTCTTTCAGCTGTTTATCATTGCAACCTTTCTCTTGCTGACCTAATTTTTTCTCTCCCCTCCATTGTCAGCCCTTTTCTCCAAAAGTCTCTCCTGTGACTGCTCTCTCATTGCTTTAAATGTGTGTAGTTTCCTCATTCCAGTCCTTCCTTGTCTGATTTTTCATAAGTACAGTAGGAAAAACAAAGGGAACGTTAAGGATTGTTCTCTGAATTTTGAATGACAAGCAGACATGCACAGTCCCTTTTATGCACTTAGATAATGAATGTGTGGCCACTTGGGAGTAAGAATGAATTGTTTGGCAGTTCTTACCTGTGAAAAATGTTAGAGTTATTTCAGTTGAGCTATTTACATAGTCAGCTGTTTTGCTGGGAGCTGGGAATACCCAGCACCCCTCAGTATCTGTATCATTCTTTCTAAAATATGGATATGTGATGGTAGAGGCACCTAAATTTGAGATAATTTTTGGAAATGTCAGGCTCAGGATATATGATAAATTTCAGACTCAGTCTTGGAGGCACATCTTTTGCCCCAGTCAAAACTCAACATAGGATTTACATAAATTTAGGACTAAGATTACTTGTAGCAGCTTCAGAGGGGTATGTTTGTCATCGTTAGTTGTAATGTAATTCATCACAAGTATTAATTGTATACACCATTGGTTTTATGAGCAAACCAGCAGAATGATTGCCCAGGCACTGAGTATGTGTCTGTAAACCTAAGCTAGGTGGTAGTAAAAATCACCCGATATGTAAACTGGAAGAAGACAGTACCACGCCTTACACTCTGCTGAAGGTTCCCTCTAATTTGGTGTAAATTTTGCAGGAGGTGGCAGAGGGGAAAGAAGCAGCCTGTTGAAAGTCTTTCCTTTGCAAACTTGTAATAAGACCTGGCAACTTCACACCACAGGCTTTTTGTTAACTGAGTATTAAATGCTTGCACCATTTTTATGCAATACCTCTTTGTATTTTCTCCCATCGAAAGGACTTTCAGACGAAATCAAGCAGACTACTTTTTCTACAAGCAAAAATATAGTAGAGGACTCGCTTATTCACCACAGATTAATAGAATACAGTGCTGCAGATGATGAGATGTGAGACTTCAAATTGAACACACCTCTGAGTTATTTGGCAATTCTACTGAAACCTTTAATTTTGCATTATTCTGCCTAAATTCTGACCCTAAGTTTGACAGCTATGTCTTAGGACAGCTGCAGACACAGTGAATGAAATATCTCTTCATAGCACTGTATTTTCCACAGATAAAGTAGGGGGATTTGAACGATTGATCTTCTGTCATAATGCAGACATTAAATACTCATTGTGAATAAACCTAACTCTTCCTCTTATTACATCTTGCTGTAGAGAGAAACTTTATCAAGCTAGGCAAGCACATACCCCCAAGCTATTTCACCCAGGAGAGATCTGAACTATCTTTTCCATGTACTTTAAGTTTTATTTATGTTAGTGGATGGATAAAGTGAGTATTATTCTCTTATTTGGGTGTAGAAGTTTCTATGTTTCCAATAGAATTCCTAGTTTGAGCTGAAGGGAAAATACTTTGACCAATTCAAATCCCATTGATCCTTGGAAAAGCATCTCTCTGAAATAATACTAGAATACGCTGAAAGAAGGATTTTTTTTTTTCCTTTCCTAATAATTTCTGATAATTTTGAAAAGTTTCCTGCCCAGCTATGTGAGAAAAGCCAATTAGGCATTTCATACCCATTTTTTAACTTCTTGTCATTTTACCTTTCTTACTTCTTAAAAGTTGAAAACATTTAGCATGACTGTGTTTAGTTTTTAAAAGAACAGAAACATTAAAAAAGATTTTCTGTAAAATAAGAAATCTATTATCTAGTTGTCACACATTTTAAAACCCTGATTTTAATGCAATTTATCTTTGTATTTTCTCCATTTTTCTGTTGACAGTTTTAAGTCAAAAGAATCAGCAGGTTCTGGTGAAAAACATGCTGCTGCAAAATTTTCATCCATCAGTACTAAAACCAATAGTAACAGAATATTTATAAATTTGTGCCATAGTTTCTTTCAAAGAAATTTTCCTTGTTCGTATTGAGGTGCAATTTCCTTTGACTTTAGGGGAACAATAGCAAAGCTGTAGTTCACAGTTTGAAGAAAACACAGTATTGAAAGTCACAAACAAAAGGACTTGCAACATTGAAAAAAAATTGCAATAGTTAACTTTTAACTTTATACATGTTTTCTGATAGGTTGCATAGCTCAAGAGTAGACCTTATATAATTCATCTGTTTAAGAATGTTGGCATAGACTATATTTTTATTCACTTTTTTGTATCTTTGGTGTTTTAAAGTGTATAAGTGTTACTGTCAGCTTTCAGGCATTATTTTTTTCTTGACTCAGTTTTCTGAACTCAAACATTACTTGACTATGCAGTCAGTATTATCTGGTTGTAAACTGCATTGAATCTCAGGACATAAGCACTGGAATTTCTGTTCAGATACTAAGATACTATCTGAAGAGACTGCTGATGAGCCTGCTTTAATTGAAGGCTATTACCATTTTTACTGAACTTTTGCAATAGATAATATAAACAAAGAAGAATAATATCAGTTTAATAAAATATTACAGTAGAATATAAAACCAACACATAGGATCAGAGTAAAGCTAAAAATGGTTCCAACATAAGTTACTTCATCAAGTAGATACATTACCTGCACATACATATAGTTGATCCTATCAACTGCTTTGTTGACCAAGCAAACCTACACCAGCACTGTGTTGCTGAAGACACTTTATAGACTACCTTCTTATTCCTTGCAAACTACATGGTCAATTCCAGAGATTTTTTTTTTTTTTAACAAAGGGTAAAAGAGGAAAGGAAAAAAGAAGAAAAAAAAAGAAAACGAAAAAGGAAATAAGCTGGAGAAGGAACAAGATGAACAGAAGAAAGCTGGAAGCCTGTCAGAAGACTGTCCAAACCCAGCTAAAAGTCGCAGTAGTGACAGGGGCAAAAGGATCCTTTCTCCGACTCACTGTGGCCACATACACTACACCCATTCAGGGTCAGGGTTTTGCAACCAGTGGTGATAAAGCAGGTTCTGGGGACAATGCAGAATTTAGAGCCAGGGGAGATGAATGCATAGCTTTACAATAAAGGTTGCTCTTTATTTCTTCCTTTTCCCTCTGGCATCTGCATTAAATCTTGGGTTCTGAAAGGAATGGTGATGCAAGTCCTTCATGGTCTTGTCCATCAGGTAGGCCCAATTTCTGATATCTCTCTTCAGGTCCATTGATTTTCAGTCTCCAAATCCTTCTCTTTGTCAGACATGATATTCATTCAACTTACTGGTTTTCTGTTTAGATTTATTTCACCCTTTTGTCTTTAAAGATTTTTCATACTTTTCTGAACAACCTTATAGAACAAAATGACCTGGACTTCTGTTGTCTTCAAGATTTAGTGTAGGTCTTTCCCAACCTTTCTATTTTTTTAACAGTAAATCAGCTTTGCTCGGATATCACTTCATATATTATATATCTCTAACAAACACTTTACATTAAATTGAATTTTATAAGAAAAATTATTATTAAAATTTCTGAATCTTATATCTCAAAATCTGGATTTATATATTTTATTTGATCAATACTTACAAACACTTATTAGACTTTTTACATATAAACAAAGTGATAAAACTGACATTTATTGCCATTTTGCATTTTTAAGTGTTAATAAACATTGAAAATCTTAATTTTTTTTGGCTGATGATGGGTAAGAGATAGGGTAGAGAAAGAATTTTGCCTTTTTTGAGGAAAAAACTACTTTGTGATTTTAAGCTTCACAGTAAAGCAAGCTATGACCATTTACTCCAAGAAGAGTACACTCACTAATTTGGAAAATAAATGTTTATGCCATTTCAAATATTTATAACAGTATATTGTCTCCTTTAAAAAGTAGTGACTAATTTTTATAACTACTTGTGTATTCAAGATACATTTAGCAACACACAAAACCCCCCAAAGTTCTGCAGGCATTTTTAATCCAAAAGAAACTTTGCCCAGGTGTTTCAGAGCAGAATACGGTGAGTGTGAAATGGTAGTCTACCACTTGGAGACTATGACTTCATTCTTGTGAAAGAAAAAAAGAAAGAAAAAGATGTCATGACCCCAGAATAATCACAGTATCAGAAATAAAGCAAAGGAATCGGTACTTTATTCACAGTCATTGCAGTAAGACCCTTGAATCAAGCTGGTATTTTGTTAATAAGAGGTAATCTAGAATGACACATTAGGAGAAATCTTTTTTATCTGCTTAGTGCTCAAAAGCTTAAAATATGTAACAGTATTGTCATAATTAAAACATATTAACTATTACTGCATGTCATATGCAATCCATAGAAACCTGGAGAGCTATAATTTTAAAATAAACAGAAGAAAAATGAGTTGGTAGTTTGTTGTTTAGTCTTAAAAGTAAATTCAAGATTCACAACAGTTTCAGAACACGCTCTTGTGTCTCAAACGACATGAGATCAAATGCTTCCCAGAAGTAGTGCATTAGCACTGGTAGTAGGGGGATGCATGGATGAACTCTTGTACTGGGAGAGGGTTGGGTTGGCAGGCTGATGTCCAGTCCTCAGTTCTGTAAAGTTTCTGGGGCTGGAAATAGTCAAGCTTTGATGCATTCTTAGCCAGTGTGTGATAGAGAGTCAGGTGGACCTTCAGATTCTTGGCTACCTTTATTTATCTGCTTCATGTTTTTCACAGTGATAGGGTCATGTGAGCATTTCTAAGTCTCATTTGTTTCATTGAAATTTGTATAGCATGCTTATTAGAATTCTGATCAGAAACTCTGTAATGTGAAAGAAGGGTATTTTTTGGTCAATAATATCTATGCCTTCTGTTCCAGAATAAAGACTAGGATACTAGGATCTATTCTTGTTGCCTTGTTATATGATGAAAACAATAAATGCTGCTATCAAAGTTTGCATGCCTAAATCTAAATTTCTCAGTCTGTGTTTGAAGACTTAAAAGAAAAAAAAAAAGACTTTTTTTCAAAGTTCTCTGTGCCTATAAATCTCACTGTAAGTATTGCACACTGCTTGTTTTAAACACTTTGAATAATTCATGTGTGCCATTTCACACAATTGCATAAAGATTTGTCAGCATTTAGGAATCAATTTTGGGAACTTTGCACTGAAATTTTTTTCCTGAATGTTTTTAAGTTAACAGCCTATGTAAAAGGAGTAGGATTACTCTGACTCTCTTGATACTTAACTAGAAATAATTTCTCCAGAATGTGGCCATAATTGGACAACATTTGCTTTTCAGTGTCAGATGGGCCACAGCTTAAAGAATTACCTGTGTTATATCCTATATACCTACCCATAACAAGATACCCAGATTACTAGAAAAGCCCTTTTCCATATGAGGCTTGACTGTAGTGACCTATATTTGTGACCTACAGGGCTAGCTACTTGCTTTGCAAAAGGAACCTTCAAAGTAGGAACGATACTAGTCCTGATGCAACTTAATGTCAATGGGATTGTTCTAAAATGAGCTGCACATAAGCTGCATAAAATATTGAAATGTATAAAGCTGCATTACAGGGGCACTGTCATTTTTACCCCATCTAGCTGAAGTTGCTACATTCTGTGTTTTCTGTAATTCCTTCTTTAAAGCTTTGTATGTAACATTCCCTTTTTAATCCTCTCCACTCTCCTCTTTTTTTGCAACAATCTTTCATTTACCCTGTTAGTTAAGCTGAAACCGGCATGGCTTTTCATGTTACTGTATAAGCTATAGTAGTGTGCTTTGACCATGAAGCCAGAAGTGGTAGTCACATAGCTATTAGAATAGGATCCATTAATTACGTTGTTGTCTGGCTGTCTTTTTGTCAGCGAAACAAAAGTGACTATGCATTAACAGTACCTACCAGGTGTCCGTTTTTCAGAGTGATCAGCTCTTTCTCAAGAGGACCAAATGACCAGCTTGACTCCTGCAAGGTTACCATTCCAACATGAGTAAAGCACAAGATACTGAAAATATTTCACACTTTATAGGTGTAAATAAAACCTAAATATTGGAACTCTTGTCAAAAAAGGTTTGCTGGTGGCCTTATACCAACTAACGCTAAGGGATAGAAGTTTAATTCTTAGACTTCCAAACATTTTCTTTAGAAAAACATAAATAATACAAACCAAATGGGATTTAAGTACTGTGCAAATTAAGAATGTGCTGTTAAAACAGTATCACAGTGCTCCTAAAAAGAAATATTTAAAACTTTATTTTTTAAAGAGTTTTGAGGTACTGTTTCTTTGTCTCTGACTGTCTCATACAGTTCATTAGGTACTCATATCTGTTGATTTTCATTTTGGACGATCTGCAATTTCATGACACAGTAGGTTAAATTTGGAGCAACTTGTGTTCTCTGTTTTCTTGCATCTGTCTATGTAATCATGTTCCTCATGTTCTTTTATATTTCTATTCAGGAGCTGTGAATTAGATGTTAATGAAGAGACTTGTTCAGCATTTCTTAGTAAGACAAAATTCCCATTAATTTCCCTTACATAAAGGCAGAGACTAGAATTCATAATGAAGTATTTTCTTTCACAGGACACATTCTTGGCAGAAATTCAGTTGTGTATTGGATAAGCTAAAGAGTCTTTGGTCCCTTTACATTTATCCATGGCAGCTTGTCTAATAATAATTAAACATTTACTGCCTGACCACACCCTTCAGCATTTTCTTTGGATGACAGAAATGTTTCACAGAAGTAAAACTCTTCCATGTGTTTTATTGCACTTCCTTGATACCTTTTCTACTTTTCTAGTGCAATTTTTCAGTGCAATCAGATTTTTTAAAAGATACTTAAATTACTGGTGATATAGATAGGTAGATGCTGGAAGAAGCATAAAAATACCTAATAATGTTCAGAACAACAACATTTAGCCATTTAACCACTAGATTCTCTGAAAAATCTTAAGTAGTATCTAGTAACATTACTAACAAAATGAGGTATGAGATCAGATCCACCATTCCCGTCTAGTACCTTTTTATTGTCTCCATGCTGTACAAAGTTAGTAATTCATCTCTGTCATGGAATATTTATGCACAAAAGCATTCAGAGGAGTCTTCTAATACCTTGTATTTATTTTACAGAAATTATTCTGTTCTTCAGAATTTCTTTTTATTGAATAAGCCTTTAAGGAAATTGTTTTGTTTCATGGTTATCCTAGAACACGTTTCACCTTCAGATTTTCAAAATACTTGAATTTTGTAAAACTATTAGCAATTTTCTAATTAGTCAGCAAGATACAGATTCCAAAAGATTCAAATGCAATGCTATGCTCAGCTGAAACAGATAAATCAGCCTCACAGTCTGTAAATATTATTTATCTAAAACATGTATGACATTAATTATGAAAAAATGATCATTTAAAGATCTTATCTTATACCTTTGTTCTGAACAGATGCATGAGCTTGGTTAGCAGGATTTATGAGCTTCTGATGACATATTATTTACCTATATATGGCAAAACAAGTAGCATTCTTATTTGAAATGCAAGTGTATATTTGATAACATTTGGTAAAAAGAGCATAGTTGCCCGTAGATTTATATTATATACAAAAAGAATATTTTCCACAGAACGCTGTTCCATTAGAGTACATACCTCCATTAGATTTGCATCATGTCCGTGTCTACTTCGTAGAAAATTCTGGCAAAGTGTTTTGAAAGAGCCAGACCACCCAGGCTCCATGTGCTTTTCGTCTTTAGCAAGGGGACTGTAAATAGCAAAGCAAAGGACAGCCAAGTTTCTGGTCTCCTTATTATCACAGAACCCAGGCAAGTGGCAGCTGTTTTCAAAACACTGTGAAGTTCACCAGATGCACACAAAAAAAGTGAATGAAGCATTTCTAAACCCTTGGAATTTTTCACAGAATAAAAATTAAAATTCAAGTATGTTATTTTTTATATATATATGTATTGCATAGTGAAAAGGAAGTATTTTAAAATATTTCTTTTTATTGCAGTAATGAAATGCCAAAGCACAAAGAAATTCTGCAATATCCAGAGATTTGTTTTCTTGGAATCTGTACTAATTTAATTCTATCACATTACCTAATAAAAATCATTGAATTGCCATTTGTTATGGTTCACCAGAAGAACAGATAAATATAAAAAAAATCCCAAAAATAACATATGTTGCAGTTCAACAGGCATGAGATATTCGTGTTTACCTTTGTTGTAAGAATAACATTATCCTTCAACTGTGTGCACTATGTAATCAGAAATCAAAAAACACTATTTATACAAAGGCTTACTTCTTTTCTAGCAGCTCAGTACCAGTCATATCAGGTTCTTATTTGAGATTTATTACTGTATGTGCATTGGTAATAGCAGTATCCACACTCTTAAGATACTTTCTTACTGAAACACTGTTGTAGTAATTTGGAAGCTGTCCAAAAGTAATATGGATTTTACAAAGAAAATGAAACAGTATACATCTAATGCAGGAAAGCATATAAGGAGAACTGAGATACTCAGAAGAAAAATTGTGCTATTAGCTTATGTCAGAAGACACTGGTCAGTTTAGTCTGTGGCTGAGCTGAAACAGAGAGGCAGAGGGAGAACAGCTGAACAGGAGGGGCTTCAACCCTCTGATAAAATGGAGAGGAACGTAGGCATATGGTGAAACGATCTTCTGAGAAAAGGCCATGAGAGGTGCATTTAAAAAGCAGAATATTTTCAGAATGCATGTGTCTCTTCATGCCTATATAGCAAACACATAGACAAACCTTCCTGCACTGGTACCTGAGTGTTCCCCGGTGCTGAAGGCATGCCACCCATCAGATACAGTACATCTGCAGTCTCTCAGTAGTCACTAAGAGCTTCATTCTGCCTCCTGTATTTCAGCAGTCCGGTGTTTGATGTATTTAGTGTACTGTATTTCGCTTTCATTTATATTTTCATGAACATTTGTATTGTGGACTGTCAAATGGTGTGTGGTCATAAAAGCCTGAGAAAGAGACAAGCAGGAAAAAGTATTCTGATGTTCAATCTGTAAATGTAGTCAAAAGCTTCTGATACAAAATATTAGATACTGACTTTCCCAAAAGAAAGTCACATATATAATAAATCAACAAGCTATAAAAAAGATTCATATTCTCAGGCCCCAGGTATTATCAATTGGAGTCTAAATGACTATCAGCATGTTCTCTAGTGGCTCAAGAGCAAGAAAATAATAAGATTTTGAACAATAAGGCTAAAGACATAATTTATAAACTATAGATTCAGCCAGCAAGTGTTGTACTGGGATCAATATATTCAAAGAAGTATACATAAATTATACGATTTAATCTTGTCTAGTAGCTTAGCAGTGGTGGTAGTTATTTTCCTGGGCATAAGGATTTTGTTTGTGTTTGAGTGTGGCCTAAACTACACAAAGGAGGAGCTTAAAATTAGAAACAGAGCAATGGAAGGAATGATGTAAGGTGATCTTCTTTTCAGCATGTTGTAGGATACATTTCTTTTCATATTTAAATTCTAAACTTGACATCTGTTTCTCATAAGAATTCTCTGTTGGTCATTAGAAAAGCAGGGAGAAGTCCCATAGTACCCAGACTCTTGCTGCAGCTTGATAAAAAGGGCATTTAAGACAAGATGAAGACCCCCTCTTCTCTTCCATCTGCTTTCTTGAGTATCAGCCTAGGTCCAGATGCATACATATACCCCTAATGCGGACAGTACAACAAAGTGCACATTTCTTCAATTCCTTATAGTTATCAGAAATATTGTTTCCTACTGTTACAAGGTGAATAGATACATTTTTAAAAATTATATTTCTGCAGAGGACTTTGAGAATAGATACTACCCCATTTCTGCATCTTTGCCAGCATATATTAGGCGTTCCTCTCTTCTAGTTCATCTTGTTAAAGTTGCACATTATCTCCCTAGGGTATAAGTTTGACAGACAAGGAAGTATATGGAGTCACTAGTTGAGATTATCTGGTATGAACCACTTTAAATTTGCACTATGGACCGTAATGGAGTATGAGCCCATCATAGGTCAGAGCCTTAGACAGACTGTCAGGAATAGCTCTGGAAAGCCGCAGAGAAAAGTAGTTAGTATTAGAAATGTTGAAGGCTGTTCACCAGATGGCACGCTCCCTCCCTGGGAAGAAGAATTCTGCTCTATTGTAAGGACAAACTTTTGGATGAATCTTAAAGTAGGTATTCGTTTTCTTGTGTTTATTCTAACTTCTGTGGCAATTAGTTTCTAATCAAGTCTAAACCTAAGAGAGGTCAATTCCATCTGACTGTCTATTTTTTCTTTTGAATATAAGATAACTATCAGATTGCTAATAACTGATAGTTTAGAAGGTTTTCTCAGAACTAGGTGCAGTATAAAACTGCAGGTTGTTTGGAGACTATGGTGGGTACACCCACCCTGCCTTTTGCTGAATTCCCTCTCTGGGGGGATGGGGAGAAAAATGTAAGGAAAAAAAAAAGGAAAAGACTCGTGGAGACTGAGATCATGACAGTTCAATAAGAAAAACAAATGCTGTGCACGCAAGCAAAGCAAAAAGAGGAATTCATTCACTACCTCCCATCGGCAGGCAGGTGTTCAGCCACTTCCTGGGAAACAGGGCCTCAGCATACCTTATGGTTACTTGGGAAGACAAATGCCATAACCACAAATGTCCCCCCTTCCTCCTCTTTCCCCTGAGCTTTCATTGCTGAGCATGATGCCATTTGATACGGAATATCCCTTTGGTCAGTTTGGGTCGGCTGTCTTGGCTGTGTCCCCTCCCAACCTTTTGTCCACCCCCAACCCACTGACATTGCAGGGGGGCGTGGTTAGGTGGAGAGAGAGCCTTGATGTCATGCAAACCCTGTTCAATAGCAGCCAAAACACTGGTGTGTTAACACTGTTTTAGCCACAGTTGCGGAGCACAGCACCTTACGCTATGAAGAAGGTTAAATTTGTAACTTCATCCCAGCCAGACCCCGTACAGAGATAAAAAAAGAAAACTTTCACTTCAGCCATCCTAATGGTTATAACTCACCTATCTACCTCTTTCAAGCTGCTTCTGAAAGAGACCAGCTTCATCCTCGCTGGTTGGAACATGAAATCTGCTGTACATATTATGATAGCTTTGGAAGATTTCAAAGTTGTGGGAGCTTCTTTTTGTCTGATTTTTCTAAGGAGTCCATTTCTGATATGAACCCTGAACTGATAATCAAAGTAAGGGTCTGTTCATGCTACTATGATGGATAAATGTGAGCTACGGAAGTCAGAATGAATTTATTATGCATTTATTACTTTCCAATCTAATAGTATAGCGTATTCTAATAAGGAATGTCTTGTTTGTCAGTCTTCTATTTTGAATGGCGTTATAGGTTAGAATTATTTTCAAACAGTGTTGTCACTATATATTTATAAAACACTGCGGAGTACATGCTGGCTTGTGAATCTAGCAGGAAAATACTCTATGAACCGAATGCAAGTATTCCATTAAGATGGATTTTTCTTTTTAAGGAGGCATGATCAAATTTGATAGAGATAGGTAGTTCAATAATGTTACAAAATAAAACGTTTCAGCAAAGTGTCATTTCTGTTGCATGTTAAAAGTGTTCTGAAAAATCATTATAGTGCCTCCAGTCTTGGTATATTCATTTCTGAAAAGTGCTTAGAGATAATCATCTGTACTTTTGTGGTAGAAATGTTTAAATGCATAAATGGATCCACGTTGTTTACCTTTGTAAGGATACAGCATATTTCTACTGAATTGGAGGAGTTAGAGAGGGACTCAAATCATCCTTTCACTGTATATTACATAGTCGGGTTTGCAACAAATAAAGATATGTTCAACAATTTGAGACAGCCAACTTTGTCTTTGATTTAGTGGGCATTGTGTAATGACTGAGTGACCCATGTTTCTGTCTCTAAGGTACATTTCTAAGGTATATACCAAATTTCCATAGAATGAGTTTGCACAACTCTGTGTACCTAAGAGAAACAAGAAAAGGGGTGGTAGGTATGTGTGAGAATAAGTGGGAAAGAAGAAACATGCCCTAGGGTCCTGCAAAATGGGTGAAGGCTGGACAAAATGCTGTAACACAAGATAATTTTGTATTGTCCTTTGGAGCTTTGCTGGCTTCCTGCTTCCCACCGTACAGCATTTTGGTTATGCCAACATTCCATATATTAGCCTTATTCAGCTCCTGGCCACTAAGGTGAGGCTTGGAATTGGAGAAATACCTCAACCTTTTATTGTCAGACACTGAGATTGTGATGGAAATTAGCAACCAGAGAATGCAGGAGTACTTGAAAAAGGTAGCTGTGCAATGTTAAAATCGCATTTGTGATAGGAATGTCCCAGGAAAACTCCACCTGCTCTGAGAAATTTTGTAGGTTTTGACAAAAACCTACATCAGCCATCTCTGAATGGAAGTAAATTTGCTAAAATCTGGGAGTTTTAGCATGGTTCCCAACATGAATAAATTTTCTGCAGTACAAATGCGTTCTTCCTGGGGCAACAAGGTAACTTCCATGTAATAGCTCTGATGAAGTTATCTCAGGCCGCTATTTATAGGATAGCTGTAAATCTTTCATTGGCTTAGGTAAAATTACAGGTAGAGATGTACAGAACAATGTCTGTAATTTTTCTGTTTCTAAATGTGCTACACCCGTGGTGAGCCCTTATCCGTTAATAATCACATCAGATTGCAAAGTACATGGTCTTTCTCTAGAATTTGAGGCAGGGTGTACTTGATCTGAGGGTTGGAGATATTTTGTTGTTTGTTGGAGGAGTTGATGTGATCATTATCTTCGCTAGCAATATTTATTTTAGACTAAGATAAACTGTTCTTTACAATTCTTGGAATTATTCACATCAGAGTACTTAGGGCTATACCTACAAAGCATATAGACGTCTAAAGATTATATTTTCTCAAGCTTATAGATGGGAGTATGTCTTCATAATTTTGAAAATCCTTCTAGCTGATGTTCTGGATCTTCAGGATTTGCAGTACTATTAAAAATCTGAACTTCAGATGATGAATAAAAAGATATGTCTCTCCCCAGACCATTGCTAATTAGAACAACCCAGATCAGAATAAATTTTCTTCCAGGCTTCAGAAATCTTACATTTCAGATATTTTGAGGAGCCATTTTTATCTCATACTTGTATTGGTGATATGTTTTAAATATTTTTCCATAATAAGGTACATGCCACCTGTGAAGATAGAAAATATGTTCAGTGAAGCACATAATTTTCAGTTATGGAAGAAGCACTTTTGTTTCTATAATCAGAACAGGACATACAAGATGAGTTAGATCTGATTTTACAAGCCCACATATTATCAGAGTAAAAATTCAAAATAAAGACTTTCATATGTAATTACAAAATAAAATATTTTAACAAACTTTTCTCTTTGTTTTTATGGCACCAAGTAACTAGTGTATTTCGTGTAATATTTTAGGTTTTACAGAGGGATGGAGATTACTTCTGGTTTTATATAAATTTTACTTATTTTGCCCTAAACTTTTTAAGGTTTTTATCAGAAATTGTCCTGCAAAACTAAGTCTGTCATTAAAAAATCCTCAGCTTTATAAAATAACAGCTCTCTTAGTGGGCAGGAATGAGCAAAAATAACTTTTAGAAAAAATAAAGCAGAATTTCTTAGCGTATTTCATCAGCATAAGCTACCCAAAATTCAACAAGACTCGGGTGCCAGTTGCTTGCCATCTTTTTTTTTTCAGTCAAACTATTAGACATTTGATCTAATTCATTAGTCAACTCTATAAAAATGGTTAAAATAATATATACTCCTGACAAGGATTTGTACTTTCCATACTACTGGTAACAGACTCATTGCAATCACAGAATTATATTTTAGGCCATGCTCTACGTTCTTCAGTAGTATTATGGCCTAAAAATCCAAGGTGCCAGTACAGAGAGAAAAAACTTTTTTGTGCATGAAATGGAATCTGTTTAAGCTAGAAGAAAAGCCACCTCTGAGTGATGGAGAATAAAGGAGCATCATTAAACATTGTAAATTAATTTAGTTGCCGGTAAGTCAAGATGTATTGATGCACCATCTCCCACCTCATCATGATCTGTGCAATGTATAATTTGACATATGAAATGCTTTAGTGATTCCAAAGACTTATTCTAAATTGTATAAACTGCTTTTGCAAGTGTACCGCATTTTGTTGATCCCCTTTATTTTTTGTGCTTGTCATATTTAAAGTATTTATGAATTTTAATGACAAAAGTAAGATTCCCCTTAGTTTCAGAGATTTCATAGCTTTTGATGTCAGAAGGAACCCCTAGGTATTATTCTATTTCCTACATAGGAATATTAACAAAGGTCCAAGATTGCTATTTGTGATATATACAATAGCTTACAGGAAGAATCAAGCGCTAATTAAGTGGTTGTTTTCACTATTCAAAAATAGTACAAATAGATTTATTTCAGTTTAAAAGAAGAATTTTATTTTTAATATTTAAAAAAACAAAGGAAAATACCTGATCAGATGTGTCCTTTGAATCTTCTAATAAGTACAGCACAAATTCTTCTATCCTGCATCACTGAGTAGTAGTTTAATTTTCAGTAATTTCCAAGGTAATATCACTTGTTTCCAGAGAAAGTTCCTGCCACGTGAGTCCAGAAAGGTGTGAGTAGAACTGATCAGTGGGATCTTAACTTATTTCCCACCACCATCAGCCTCTCAGCTGGCCTGGCCCCTGAGAGGCAACTGGAAAAAGGGCAACCATAATGAATGCTAAATTCTGAAGAAGAGGAGCTTGGTTTGGCCAGCATGTTTCATGTTTCTTTTTCATATTTGTATGGTGTTGTAAGTGAAATACATGACTACGACTTCAGTTCTTGTGAGTACATGCACTCTGGCCCTTTTGAAGTGTATCTGTGAAATGTCATCTTTGTATGACTTCACAAAAGTCATAAATGAACTTTAAGGCACTTAATTGTGAAGTGCAAACACATAAAAAGAGATAGCCTTGCTATTAAAATTGAGGAAGAAGCAGGAAAAGAAAAAGGTGGGGCATGGTAGAGACGGAGATAGAGAAGAGAAGCAGCTTACTGGTGGGAATAAGAATTATGTATGGGAAATGAACTGCATCCTTCTTGACAAAAGCCTGATAAGGTTGTGGGCATGGGTGAAAGAAGAGGCAGTAACAAATCTATGTACATCACACATAACAAATTCTAACAATAAATATTTCTGAGCCTCCCACCAACCTCCTCCTTCCATATTTCTTTGTAATGATTTCACTGACTTATCTTTGCAGTAAAAAAAATCCAATTAGATTGGAAAGAGTAGCACATTAATTAACAGATAAACTAACAGTATTAAACAGCAATACTGTAGAAGCTCACTCTGGTCTTCCTAATTAGGCAGCTCTCTCTGCGTGAAGTAGAAAATGCAAATAACACAACAGTATAACATAAAGGGCAAAAGGGCCCATTATGCTGGTAGACAGTGAAGAAAAAAGAGGAGAAAAAAAAGAAAACCTGAAACACCACTTACTCTCAGTGATCTGTAGCTGCTCCATGAGTTGCACTAAGATTATAACAGGTTTATATTCAGTATATTTGACCAGTTCTAATGTCATGTCATCCAGTTTTCTTAGGAAAAGCATCTCAGAGTAATGAGAGTCGAATAGCAGGGATCAAAATGTTGTCTTTGTGTTGTCTTAATTAGGATGAGAGCTGTGTAACTATTTATTTAGGCAGTTAGGCAAAATGTTTCTTCCCATCCTCTTAGTGGAATTGAGCTGGGCTGGGTAGACCAGCAGTTTCTTTTTATGTCAAGGTACATAGCAGTTTTTCTTTCAAGTTGTCCATTTATTTTGTATTGCTTTACTGTTTCATTTTTACGTTTTACTGCTTAAAGTTCAATGAAAAAGGCTTGTGCCTGAAAGCTGTTATGTACATGAAGGACATACACTAGCTGAGAAATGCCCATTGAGTTCAGTGAGATTTTTGCCATTAGTACCTTAGGCAATGAGAAATTAGTATTGCAAATATTAACTCAAAAGCTAGATACCACACTTTCACATGTCGCTTGAGCAAAAAACAGACTACAAAACTGACCTATACATCATGCTCTGAAGATGTGTAGCACATCTAGAAGAAGCAAAAAGAGATCTGTTTTCCCTCGTTGAGGTTAAAAAGAACCTGGAAAAATCTGACTTTAGTTTAAAATATAATTTATCTTACAGTATGAACCAACACTAAATGTGTTGCTGAGTCAGTTGTATACAGAGCCTGTAAAAGAAAGGATAGATAATTTGGACAACACTCCCTTTGTCAGTGAGACAGTATATTTGTTGTCTCTCTGTAAAGGTCAATTTAAATATCAGTATTGTTAAATGGTTTATTTCACCTGTTTAGAAGAAATGCAGAGCTGTTCCTTAAAAGCATAGAAGACTGAATAAAGGTTGTCGATAGGATTTGGAGAGACTAAGAATTGTTGTTTATGCTAAAGGACATTTTGCAATAAACAAATAAAATCTACCGTAACAAACATAGATGCTAACATAGGATATGAGCACATATGCTTGAAAGTACTGCTATTACAGAGCAAGCTACTCTAAAATTCAAAGCAATACTGATACTACTGAAGCTGAAATAGCTTTGGTAGCGATGGGATTTTTTTGTAATAATTCTTCAGGGTAGACAAGGCCATCTGAAGCAGTTCAAGCACCTCTGAATGAAAACAGTGTACAGTCCATTTGATCTCTCCTTGGCTTTAATTACTCATCTGCCTGCACAGCAGTGCCCCAAGGGATCAAGAATCTTTGGAAGAAAACAGTTCTAAGGACTCAAAAAGTTACTACCAGAAGGACCCACACTGATTAAAATAAATGAGTGGAAGGGTTTGGGTTTTTTTTTTTGTTGTTGTTGTTTGTTTGTTATAACTTTTATTACGTCGTTTCTTTAAAAATAAAATGTTGAAAATAAATTTCATTAAAAAGCTTAATTAGAAAATTCAGTGAGGAAAAAAAGTTTTTGGTAGAAAAGATTGGGAATTGAAAGTCAATAGGAACTGGGGGTCTAAGACCTTGGAAGTTTATAATTTTCAGTATAGATAAAGATTTTTTTTTTCCAAAGGTTTCAGCCCATCAGTTAATGGAGAGGTACTCTACTGTTGTAACATAAAGTTCACAGTCTACTGAAGAGCTCTTACAGACCCATGTATTTCAATATTGTGTCTTCTTCCTAGTTTTTGCAGTAAATAGAAGATTGCTTTATAACTATGCATTGTGAGCATACCTCTTTGAAGCAGTTTTACTCCTCAGAACTGTCCCAACAGTAGTTTGGTATCTGTCAAGCTGAGCAGAAAGAAATTTTGGTTCAGTTCCCCATGATGTGATGTCTCAGATTGAGCAGAGCTTCAGCAGCAACAGCAGTCATTTGTAAACTCCTTAATTAACTGGGACTGGTAATGTGTGTCATTTGAACAGCATGGGTTTTTATGTGTGCAAAATTCTTCTTTCCTCATTATCATAAGCATCTTGCAAAATTCTTATAGCATCCTGAAAAAAACATGCATACATTTTACCTTTTGTTCTCCTTGTGTTTATTCTTTGTCACAAGTAAGCCTGATCGAAAACTTTCCACTGAAGCTATATTCTGTGGGGGAAAAATGTTGTTTTGATGCAATGATAAGAGTGGTTTCTGATTTCTCTGGGAGTTTACAACAGTTCATCAAAAAACAAATGAAAAGATCCATAATCCATTCCAAAACAAAAGCTACCAATAGAAACATTTTTTATATAATTATTTCCTTCTCCTCCTCCCCTCTAAAAAATCAGAATTACTTCCTAAGCAGTGTCAGGAGATGTAGTTTGGGTGTCCTCTCTCCTTGGGCTTTGATTTCTAACCAGACACATCTCCTATAAAGTACTGTGGATAATCTTTCTATTATTTAATGCAGTGGCTCAGACAAGCAGAAGAGCAGAGAAGGAAACATGACCCTGGCAAAGAACCCCGCAGGCTGAAAAAAAACAGAGCAGTGGTATACAGACTATATCTGCTAGAAGGCACTGAATTGGCACTTTTCAATCAAATTTAGCAATTATAAGAGAGTGTTATTTTTCTGCTCAAAAATTCATTCTCCTTGCAGCCTGGCAACATCACCAATCTACTCATTTTCAAGATGCCAGTGATACAGAGCTATTTACCTAAAGCAAAAATGCCGGACCAGAATAATGACAGAATTACCTAGATGTAAACACAGACATGCATAGATACACCAGGACAGCATTGCACGTACAATTTTCATTGTTCATGAATACAATGTATACCATTTGTTGATATTTGAGTGCATTTGCTTGTTTGACTTGAAAATGAAAGTTAAATGAAAGATGCAGATTGTGTAAAAATACCTCTATTATTCATCGGAACAAGTAGCCTCTTGTTTTTGTTAAGATAAACAATGTGAGCTTTTTGTTACCTGAAGTAGAGCAGATTTTTTACTCAGTAAGGTTTTTTTTCACCTTATTGGTAATTAAGTACAAGTGGTAGCTCATCTTCACTTGCTACACATTAAATATTTTCTGCATTTCTTCACTGTACAATACTGCCTTGTTGGTCTTAAATTTTCAGTTAGCAACTATTACTTTTTGATGAAAACCCCCAGAAATGAATGGGTCATAAACCATAAGTAAAAATCAAAGATTAAAAATAATTTCAGTACTTCTGTAAAAGTTAAGAGTATGGTTTTTTGGGCAAAGTCTTATACTTAGTGGCTTGTACAGAGAATTTGTAAAAATTTGTATTAAATTATCATATTTCAGTCAAATAGTGATCAATGAGTTTATTCAAGACTAGGATTTTGTAAGCAGAAAAAAGCAGTAGAGATAATCTTGGGGGGGTATTCTTTTTTCGAAATATGCGTGAGGCCTCCATTGACTCAGAAGATGGCTCTTTGTTAGGAATTGTAATGTATTGGTTATGAAAACATCTGCTTGGATAGCAGTAATTAGTCAGCAATTTCCAAATTGATGTAAACACATAGGAATCAGATAATTTTAAATATTAACATAAAATGGCTTATTTTACTCCCATTGATTTCTGACAGAGTAGATTGTGCTTAATGCTTTTGAACATTAAAGACACATTTATGTAAGTACCTAAACACTGACCCCCTAACCACTATTTCAGAGTTTATTATGCCTCATCAGAGGAAAAAAGTCAAATGTATGTTCAGATTTTTTTTTTCCCTTAAAAGTGTATTGGTGCATGGAGGAGGAGTTAGTCAGTTGCCTTTATTAAATAGAAGGAAGCCTAATCCTTCACTGGTATTAGTCTAGTGATTAAAAAAATAGTTTCTGATATAACATCTTAAGAAAGTCAGGAGTCTGGAATATGACTTGAGATGTTTCCCTGCTGCTTCAGCAATGCTTTCAATAGGGACAAATTGCTGGACAAGAGGAACAATGGCGTTGACTATACAAAAAGCTATTGCATGCACAAACTAAACATAAATTGTCAGGTTTGTAACCTCTACACAGTTTTCATCTACTGAGGACTCACATTTTAAAATATCCTGACAATACTCTCTGAATGGCATTTATATTTGGCACTGATATTTCATTTTAGGATGCTGCCACACAGACAGAAAGAGCTCACAAAAACTTACGCATCCAATACTTGTTACCTTAGTTAAAATTTTCCCATTCAGAGAAAGTCTTTTCTTTCATACTTTATATACACATGTAACAATAACTTGTTAAACCCAAAAGGAAGTAATTTTCCTTTACAAACCAAATCCAGTATATGTGTGTATGCTATACGGGGCTATCATATTGCATATTAGATCAGGTTGTATTTCAGTGTAGTAAACCAAGAGAGACTTGTCTGCTACGTGCTTTACTTATTTGATTTGTTCTAAACAATGTTGCCTGGATAAAGGGTGAAAAAAAATGTTCAAATACCAGATCCATCACAACCTATTCTGTAAGAAAAATTTCTCTGAGCGCCTTGTTCCAGCACAAAGGAAGTGTGGTTTTAAAGAAGGGAACGTGGCAATTCTTTGCAATAAAATCTAGTTTTCCATGTCTGAGTTTAAAAAAAGCCTCTTCCTCTTTTATTCATGTGTAGCATTCATTGCTTCGTGATTGAATAGCAGCATCTTATGAACTTGGAGCAAGTTGTCTCTACACATTTACATGCGTTTCTTACCCACCTGGAACAATCTTGACTGTTATTCTCCCTTTGCTTATTAAACATAATAGATTACACAGAGCTGGTTGAATTGTTTTTAAGAAGCACATACACTCGTTAGCAGGTTTTTGGAAATAACTGTTGACAAATGTATTTCAGTATTTCCATCATCTGAAAAAATCTTGCATAATTTGAAGACTGAGAGAAAGAAAGTATTGTTTCAAATCATTTGCAAGCTTTGTTTGGCTGCCTTTAATAACAGATTAATGCTCCCAACAAGAAAAATGCTTCAATCTAAAAGAAAAACTATATGTATGCTGTTATGCAGCCTCCTTTTATTTTTGAAAAAATAAAATCTAATGGATTCTGGAGACCTTCCTTTTCTTGAAGATATATTCTTACTGTATTTTGAGCCTTCCAGATATTTCAAACTGATTAACCAAAACTGTCATATCCTTCCCTTACTTCATCTCACTCCTCTATTGAGCAAAAGGCTTAACTTACATTTCCCCAACCTTTAAGCAAGCAGTTTGATGTGTCAGTCGAGACATTTTCTGTCCTGAACTCTGCTGAATCTTATCAAGTTTACTTACACAGCGTTCAGCAGCGACACAGGGCTTTACCGTAAGCCCACACTGACATTCAGTGTTAATTGAGTCTCATGGTGACTCCGTGGCCTTGAGATCGGCGTGACACAGCCCACACTGCAGCGCCACAACGTGCCTTCACCTGGTGAGGGAAGAGCATGTACTTAGTGGGCTTGGGAATGTCATCTCCCTGTGTTCTCCCTAAGTTCCCTCCTCCAGGAAACCATAATCTGAGGATTTTGTATGTCCCTGTTGGGTTACTCGTTCCCAAGCAAGGCTGCATTGCCACTGCCACCCAGTGCTTGGGATGCGAGCAGTCTGGTCTGTTAACTGGTGCTAACGGCGGTGAATGTGGGGAGCCCGATGGGCTGCTCCAGGAGCTGGGCCTGGGCTTGGGCTTGCCAACGGGGAGAGGTAGCTCCTGCCCTCGCCTGGGAAGGCCCCTATCCTGGCCCATGCTGTGCCAGAGCTGGGCCTGCTGTACCGGTGGGAGGCCCTTTCTCAGTTGCCTGCAGAGCTTGGGCTGTCCCTGCCGGCAGGCAGCGCGGACCCCCATGCTTCCTCCCCTGCCACCTCCCCTGGCTGGGCGCTTACCTTGGGAAGGACGTCCAGCTCCAGGCTCTTACTGGGGTCTCTCCTGCCGGCTCCTGCAGGCTGCCTCCCCGGTTCCTTCTCCAGGCCAAGAGATCTGAACCTGACCCCTGCCTACTCTTACATCTTTTTTCAAGCCGGAGGAGTTGATACCATGAGTGCTCAGAGCTGTGTATGTGCTGCTTTCATACAGAAGGCATGCTTTCTTTTAATTCCTTGGGCCTGAGGCTTGCGAGGATGCTACGTAATTTAAAGATCCTGGAATGCAAGGAAGGCTTCTGGCTTCTAAAATAACTCTCTATAAGGAAAGCTGCCTGCCTGGTTGGTCTTAAGATCGTTTATGACTGTCTCTTGCACCTTACAGGCTCTGTCAGAAACCTGTAAATTTAGAGACAGTCATTTCAAAAATGATTGAGGAAACAAAGCAATAGTTTTAGATTCTAGTGTCTATACTTACGTTAGAGCTTGAAAAGTTAAATGAAATTAACCCATTAGGCCAGAAAAAGCAAAACAGTAATAGTGGATGAAGAATTGAAATCACAACAGTAATGTATTTCAATATCTGTGATTATAAGTATTGCACCTGCTGCACGTTAATCTGCGTTAAGTGCATGTGAGGGAGAGTTCCTTATACTCTTCCTGAGAAGAAACTCTCATCCTTCTGACTTTTTTCAGCTTTTAGTGATGGAGAATAATCCAGAGTTGAGGAGACTGAATTGATGGCACTGACTGCACAGGGAAGCCTGAAACGCATGGTACAATTCATAGGGGAGGAACAGCCAGTTGCACAGCTGAGATGCCATAAGCAAACTCACTCTGAAGAAAGAGTCTTCAGAACTGTTCTGACAAATGGGGAATTTAAAGGTCTTAAACTCTGCAACACCAGCAAATCTTAAACTGTAAAACTAGAAGTTATAGATAAGTCATGTCTGGCGGCAGGGAGGTGGACACAATATATCACTGACCTTGGAAAGTGCAGCCTGATAAACACAAAGAAGGAAAATCATTTGCTGGTAAAAGCAAATGTCCTATTTCCTGTTTCAGGTCAGGAAAAAAGGTGAAAGGCCAGTTAACTGAAACTCAGTGCTTCTGTCAGAATAAAGTTTCCAAATAGGTTCTGAGCAGGTGGGTTGGACTAGATGATTTCTAGAGATCCCTTCCAACCTTAATGATTTTGTGATTACGTGCTCTTGCCTGCTTTTACTTGCTGTACTACCTGTAATGGAGAGCATTTCTGAAATAAAAGTATTTTTTTTTCCCTCTCGGGGAACTCTCTCACTCTATACGTTTGGTGTAACTCAAGTTGAGCATTTCACATTGTTATATATTGAATCATTTGGGGATTTTCTTTCTATGGAGTGTAAACAGAGTTACAAGTTATGTCAATGCACTACCAGATCCTTAAATTTTTGCTCGTTGTTACTCAAATAAAGCACTCATTCACTTAAAATTGGCAACTGTATGCCCTATTACAGTAGCACGCCCTTAATCATTGGGGGCCATCTCCATGTTAAAGTAAATTATTAGACTTTCACTGAACCAAAGCAGAACTAAATGAACTTAGATCATCTGAAAATAAAGACCTGACTCATAACCTTGAATATGAGTGGTTTTTTAAATTATACACACTGAAATACATACAAAGGAATAGAAAAACACTGGATTCAGCCACCATTAAGTTCACCACTTCATCCATGCACGATAGAGTTTGGGGCCTAAATTTTATAGCTTGCAAGTTAGAAACTAATACCTTTTCTTACAATGTGCTAGATGACACTGAGTAAAGAATGCATTAGAGATATGCATGGTCTTAGGTATGTTGGATATTAGGCAAGGAGAGGAAAAAATAATTGACTGAATTACTAATCTTGAATTATTTGCCCAGCATCAAGTTCCAGTAGTCTGCTTTTCTGATGCTGTGCTTAACGCAAGGTGTTTGTCTCGGAGTAATTTGGAAACACGACAATGAAACTGAACTGTCTTATAAATGCACAAAGTTGTTCCACTATCATTTATGCTAAAGGATTTGCCTCTATTAACTCATCATTTTTAATTGAAATGCAGTAGCTGAAAATAGCAATATGCTCCATCTTAGTGTCTCTTTTCCTAAAATAAATTGGTGCAGCAAGATGGAATTAGTAGCAGCGGCAGGCTGACAGTTGGAAGAAAGAAGGGAAGACTGTACATCCATTAGAAATGGCCTTTAATGACACACATTTGTGTGCCTTAGACAATAGTGAGGCTACTCACTAGAATAAATGTGTGTGTTCCCCGGCCAAAACTGAGACTCAGTCTTGCACTCCTTGCTCTTTAGGGTCAACTGCAGAAGTTCAAATGACGAGAGCGAGATCTTTACTGTATGAGATTTAATTGAGTACAGCAGCTTGAAACTGTCCCTGCTGCATATTTCTTAATCAGTGTGTATGCAGCTCCCTTTGAAAGTTCAATTTAAGTATGAGCTCCATGGTTAGAAGAAGTAAAGAATATGTGTTTGAGAGTGATTATGTGAATAAAGGATATAGAATGTGAGCCAGAAAGAAGAATTTGGCCTTGAGTAATGAGTATTCTTAGAGCATCCAGACATTAAAAGATGTGTGGAAAGATTCTATACCATCAGATGATTGAATTGGGTGGCATCAGTTCGAAAAGAAATTAGAAAGAGAAATTCTAAATCACTATTTTGTAGGTCAGCTGTGCATCTTCCTGTTTTCATGCAGCTGTAAACATTAAAACGAGAGCTCCAGCTAGTCATCCATTTCCTTAGTGTTTTAATAGATTGTCTTGTCCATTTTGTAGCTCATTTGTTCACCGAGTAAATTGAGTGTAAATGTTGTGTGACGTGGTACAGCTTCTTTCTTTGCTGTAGTTTTTTTCATTAAGTAATGAGCGAGCTCAGCAGTTTAATAAGGATTGAGACCTGTTTTGGCCATTTACTATGAGAGTCAGAATTGTCCTTTTTTATTGACCTGGAGCTCTTGTGATTTACTTTTTTAATAAACAGTGAAAACATTAGTAGAGGTTATCTGTTTTCAAGTAAATTAAGTTCTTTACTGTACGTGGTTTCAGAGTTTAATTATACACTTTAATGTTCCCATTGAGATTCAATATCAAATGATGAGTTTCACAATGAAGGATAGAACTAAATGTATTTACGGTTGCGAGGAACGCTTCCGACTTGTAAATCAGCATGATAAAATACAAAAAGCTGAGTTTCTTTAGAATATTTCAATTATACATATATTTTTTACCAAATTTATTTGGAAGTACCATAGCTAGAGAACAATAAATCATAAAGAACATTTTGCTGCTTCTAGTGCATAGTTGCAAGATGCCGGATTTTTAACTTTTATGATCATAAATGACCCTTGCAATGTTATACAAATGAAAACTTTTAAAGTACAAAAACTCATGTATCAAACTGCTTCTGTTTTGTCCATTTGGTGAATACTACTGTACTATGACCTGGAAAGTTATCAGCTAAAACATGATTGTTACAGCCAGAGACACTGGAGGAGGTTTTGGTAAAAGGGAATGATTTTATGACCTACCACCTCTCACTTCATCAGTGATGAATGTGGATGACGTTCATGTGAGTATAACTTTGAGATGATGAAGACTACACAGTTTAACTTGCACCTTATAGTTCAAAGATAATTAAAAATATCCAGGCCTTCAACCTCAGGATTCAGCAGGTCTTCAGAACAGCCTTCAATTTTTTTTCCTAATTTGAACTTTAACTATTTGAATAAAATTATTTTAAAGACAAGTAGGTGTGCATCAACAGTAAGACCAATTACATTCTCAGGACAAAACACATGTTAAAAAGTCTTGTTTATAAAATATCACTAAATTATACAGGTAAGCGCAGAGATTTTCTGGCTGGAAAAAAAAAAACTTGTTGTTTAAGCAATTAAATAATTGGAATTAAGCAAAGAAACACATTGCCACGGAAGTTGTATTTTTTGTGGTGCTCAATCTCCTATCTCCCCTATGAATAGAGTTCTTCAAATAGACTGCATCTCATACCGTGTGTCGTAATTGACTTTCTGGAGTCACAAACCAGACTAGATTATGGAAGGAATAGTTTTTATCTGAGCTGAACGTTATCTTGAATTGCAGTCTTACCTCAGTTCTGTCTGGTACTGTTAATAGCCCATTATAGGAGCACAGAATTCAGTATGGTCTAATTTGTAAACTGTGGTTAGGATGCATAAACTTAAAGCTGAATTGCAAAGTATACTATAAACATGTTCATTGCCTCATTTTTCCAATTTATAGTATAGGCATAGCATATTTTAAAATGTTCCCATTTGGTTTTTAAATGAAGTTGTCTTTTTGAAAGCTGAAGAATTAATGAAAGAAAATTTACTTGAAAACCTCATGAGATCTGGCAGAAAAAAATATCATCAACCATATTGTTTAGTGCTTGAAAAATCATCCTAGTTATACACACCCTTAAGACAATAATTTTGTGCCATATTTGGAGGCTTAGTCTGAGTTCGTAAGTCTTACATTCCCCCAAAAGTTTTAGTGTTTTCTTCTGTGTATGCTGTAACTAATGCCTTTCCAGACCTCCAGGTTTTCCTGGAGAACCTTTTATCTTACATGATACAAACCAGAAGTTAGGTGTAACTGCAGAACACTACACTGGTGTATACACTCATCACAAAATTATTGTCTTAATCAACAATTAGCTTGTGTAGCAGTGTAGTTTAATAGCTACACAAATTAGAGAAAGAACCCAATTGTCCTACTGAAAAAAAAAGCGGGGGGGGGACGGGGACGGGGACTTTTAGCCATGGTCATTAGATTACATTTCTTCATATTGTTTTCCTTCCTTTTTATTTTTCTTCTACTGCTTATTCATTTCACTTGTTGCATTTGTGTCTTCTTAGGCATTAAATTATCCCAGACAAAGAACCACATGTTTACAGACACTTGCACAAGAGCTAGCAAACTGAGTAGTAGTATACTGGCATTACAATAACAAGAGTGATAATAATAATAATAGGAAAAAATGCCTGTGCTTTGAAATTCAGAGAAAACTTGAAAAGTAATGAGTGCTGTTGGCATATCTTCAATGGATATTGCACTCAGAACCTGGCAAAGCATTCTCACCACCTTAGGGAATACTTCCTCACAGATTTATTTTCAGAGTTTCTGGCAGGTATATAAAATATAAGAATAAAGTTTGTGCCTTTTACCCAAGAATTGAGTTAAAAATACAGCTTGACAAAACATTTTTTGCTACTTTGATACTGCATTGCCATATATACATTATACCTAATGTAAAGAAAAGCAATAAAAAAATTCCAAACCTCATAGCACATGTATTTTTTCTTTTTCAAGCATTGACATCACTTAGGGTTGGATTCATTGACAGATAACAACAGATTCAGATTCATTGCAGTGGAAGCTAAGCAGGCAACAGAAACTTAAAATTGATTTTCCTTCACCATATACTTCTAGAATATGAAGAAGTATACATTATTGTATATGCAATATACATCTGTATCTGTTTTAGGTTTGGGGGGGGGGGGTTTGCCTTTGTGGCAGATGCCTTTTGAAAAAGAGATTAAAGGCAGTGTCAGTTTTGCTGCAGCAGATTTCAAGCCACTGAGTTGCCCATGTCCTTACGGCTGGACTGTAGTGCCTGAAGGAAATGTTCAAACACAGTACCTTTGGCTTTCTGCCTCGTCGTAAGAAAACATAAAAGAGGAGACAATCTTTTGACTGCTGTGCTGGGACATGGCTTCCTCATTTTTCTGGTGCAATGAGATGTAGTAATGCGTCTCTAACATGAGCTCAGCTAACCTAGTGCCACTGAGATTCGAGCTGCAAAGACTCCAGTGGCAAATTTGACATGCTACCACGTTGACAGTGTTTGGAGCTACTGAAAAAGTAGATTAAGGTCTTCTGAAGCAATTTCTGTGTAGGTAATTTATAGTGAGCAATAACAAAATGAGAGTTTGGTTTTGGTATGATTTTGAGCCTTGTCCCTTGCTTTGTTAGGTGAAAACCTAATTTTTGCTGTTAAAATATGTAAATAATACACTGTTTATGTGCTTATATTTGTCATAATGATATTTTAGTACCCGTGACTAATAGCTACAACAAATGAAACTACACATGTGGAATAGTTTGGCCCAGCCACAGATGCTTTGATGCATCTCTGATGTTTTCAGAGGATAAATTATCAGTGCATGGTTAATGATATTTATTACTACAGTATTAGTATATCAGACATAAGGCTCACATTGTGGAGTAAGAAAAGGATGCTACAAGTGAAGATCTTTTCCCTAAAAATTGTTTAATCTACAGATAAGATTTAAGCAGATGAAATAGAGATAATGGAGGAGAGACAATGGAGTGAGAAAATTTCACCTAAGGTCACTGTGGATGAGTAGTACAGAACTTTTGTATTTTTAATCCCAGTGAAATATTCTGTACAGGCTTTGTAGAGTTGATCATTCAGAGATCAGTAGCAATTTTAAAATATGTGTACATGTTAAATTGGCAATTAATAATGTTGATTATTTTTACTGTATGGTAAGGAATTTTCTGGAAAGTACTTTGGTGTTCTCCTTTGTTCTGATCAGTGTTATTTTACAGTGTCTGATAGCAGGGATTTTTTAGTAATTCCAAGCAGTACCTGGATCAAAGTAGTTAAATAGCTGTGCAGAAGTCTCGGTATTGAATCTTTGTGAATGCGCAATTCCTCATCCTTCAGATGCTGACACTGAGGATAGTTATATTTCTCTCACCAGAAAAGGAGGAAATAGGGAAGTTCTAGAGCTTGAGTATGATTTGAAGTTGTTTCTTTATAATTAATTAATAAATTATTTTGGGGCTCTAAATAAAATATCTTTATAGAGATTTGATTCCCTGACCAAATTTTACCAAATCCTGCATGTGGCCAAAAGTACAGGACAAAAGCATAGGTAGGAAGACCCATGACTGGTGACTTATTTTCCTTTGAGATTTGGGAATGGGGTCACATTTGTCACCCAATTTCCTGTCGATATTTTTAAGGCTGACTTTATTATTTTTTAGAGGAAAATTGAATGCGGTGATGCCATTAACTAAGAAAATGGTTTTAATGTGGCATCTCAGACATATACTAGGATAAGACCTAACCCAACTTCCTAGCCAGCTGAAAGTGGTGTTATATTTTTAAGATGTCAACAGTGTTATGCAGTCCATCCATATCTTAGGAAATCCAATAGGGGAGAAATCAAATTGAAACTAATCAGAGCTGTACTTCCTATTTGAATGTAATTGTTTTTTTAAATACTGTCAGTTGCTTTTCCCCCCATGTTTCTGCATTTTATCCTCTTTCTCCATCTTTCCTGCTTTCTCACCTTTTTTTGCACTTTATCTTTTTAAAAAAAATTTTTCCCCCATTGCAGCAGTAGCCTCTGAGAAGAGTCAGACTTCACTGAAGGCAGGTGAACTTACTGTATGTGATGGCTTAGGTCTCTTTCCTACTAATGCTGGTAGTTGAGTAGCTAAGGATGAGAAAAATTATATATTTACACTGCAATTATAGGAATTATATGGTTTACTGTCTAAGTACCATTCCGCATCATGGTAATTATCATAATATTAAATAGCTGAGTGTCATCATAGAAGGAATACAAGTCATTACCATAGTTCTACATAGGATAACTCTTAAACATAATTGCTATGTAATCTTTAGGTGATTGAATTATCATGCAGACCCATGTGCATGCTGCCAGCACAGCTATGCATAAAAAACCAGCTTAATCAAAGATTACTGCTGTTTCTCTTTTTAATTGGATGATTTTCAAAACATGGCAATTCAGGGCCAGGTTTTGGAAAACTGTGCTACTTTTACTCAGCTTTCTTAAAGTGTGTGATGTGAATTTGCTTCAAGGAATGATGTGAAGAACACGTATGCATAACTGCAGCAATGGCATAGGTACAAAGGTGGTAATTGCCTTTTTATGGGCAACATGTTGTGAATCCACAAACCCACAGAAGTCAAGTCATTGTCCTGATCAGTTCTGGATCAGATGCCTGACTGTTAAGGTAACTTTTGCAGATGTTAAAAAGTGGTACCAGCTGGCCTTAGGGGAAAGATGATATACCCCATATAGAGGTTCCTATAACCATCAGAAAATAAATTCAACAAATATTAATGGAAGAGAATCTCTGACATTGTATATGGAATCATATTTTTTATTATGTATATTTGTTATGAAGGATGCTTAAGCTGTAAGGTCCAACAATTTTCTTTCATTTGTAGCGTTTGTTGAAGGTAGTTGTATGTAGATTCAAAAGAGTATAATCTGTATACCAAATTTGCTTTACGTGGAAGTATGATTTTTGTGATAACAGAGTGACTTTCATGTAGATTTTTTTTTCTATAAACAGATTTGAAGCTTTTCTAAAAGTTCTTTTCTAAAAGTACATACAAAAATCTCAAGAAGGCATTTCTTGGATCTCCTGACAGCTTGTAAGGCAAGCAAAAACAACGGGTTGATATAATCTCTGTTACAATATTTTTCTAAACATTTTCTTTGTTCCTTCAAAACAAATTCCAGAAGTAATGTATTTACTTCAGTCGTGAGCGTATACAAGATAACCCCATCTCTGAAATCACATACTGTTGCTTCTGAATACAGACTCAGAATATGAATGATGGTGGCCTCATTTCTGAGAGCAACATCTGCATCTGTGCCTGAGAAAACGTGTCTTCCTTGCATGCTGATAACTTTTTAATGGATTTCTTGCACAGCAAATACAACATGCCATTTTGATATTTAATTTTGAGCTGATTCACATTCCTGGAATTTGTCATTCAGATGAACCAGCTCAGGCTGAGAGTTTTAGTTGCACTTAGAGCTTAATAAGCATTTATTATTGGAATGTGTATTGTAAGGTGTGTTTTATAAAGAAAAGTTATATTTCTAATATATATTGCTGCATTCTGATATACATGAGATATATATTATATACTAATAAATATGGGATATTGCAGTCAATTTGTAATGCTCATGTTTTATGAGTTTTATCTTTAAAACTCTTAAGCTTAAAAAGCAGCAGCATTGTGAAGGTAAAATGAGAAGCTCTGACGATCCATGCTGCACCGAGATCCATCATTTTATCTTTAGTATAAATTAGGTGGACCTGTAGGTCAACAACTGTCCACTGGTATGCTTCCCCGTATCAGTCTTAGGAACTGTAAACATAGTTTCTGCAAGGTAGCAAAGTTCTTAACTTCTGCAATTTGTAATAATCCCTAGAGAGTCAACAGTTTGTGTCAACTGAGGATAATGGCCATATTGTGAGTGTACATACAGATTTATTAAAGATGTACAGAGGACAAATGGTTATATCAACCAGAAACAGATATCACATACTTCATCAGCATGCAGAGAATCATTGTCTCAGCAAAACAAATGACCTGGAAGTAGTAGAGAGCTATTTATTATACTAGTGATTTGTAGAGAAAATCCCGAATGATGGAAGCATAATGTGTCGGTCTTTATATTTGAAAACTTGCTGTGCTCAGTGATGTAAGGATGTATGAATAGGCATTTAATCAACATGACTGCAAGCCTCAGTCTCAATTGGGTGTGTTTTAGTTAATGAATACAAGATGGGTTGTCGATTTTTTGACTGAACAATGGGATGATAGAAATAATTTATGAAATATTGGTTGTGGTTTTACATACTTTCCTCTAGAAAATAAATGCTAAACATCATGAAGCTTGATTGAATACTCTTCTTTGAAACTCAAATAGCTCTTATATCACTGTGAAAAGTATTTCTGGAAGTTATAGAATGTGAAAAAGCAACCTATACAGATGCTATACATAAGCTGTCCTTTGATAGCAATTGAGGACACAACAGTAGTAAAAATTGAATCAGCAGACCATTTTGATGGTTCCTAAATTCTCAAGGCAGAGATGGATGTACACATTTGTTTAGGGTCTTCTCTGAATCAGGGTGTAAAATACTATTTCAGAGATTAGTTGAAAATAAGCATTTTTTAAATGTGTTTGACATACGTTATAATAACAAAGGCAACAGGTTTTAGCATAATCAGCTAACGTAGGCCATATAATTTCAAATTGAAATATATGCAGTTATTTAGACATAGTGTACAAAGTGTTTTATTGGAGTTTTAGAAGATTCTTCTGTGTTAATTACACAACAGGAGTGGGTTTGTTTCTGTGTTTTTGAGGGGGTCTGAAAGATTTAAATAACTTCCCACCATAATAGCAAAAACAAGTTAGGAATTTTAAAAAGTTGCAAGCAGTCACCAAAAAGCAGCCCACAGAAGTAGGCAAAAATCAGATGTGGTTGAAGAATTTATGATAAAATGCCATCCTTCATTTCATTCAGAGTGTGAAATGACTGGTATGAATATGGTATGCCAATAAGAAGAATGTTTTTGAAGAATATGGATAGGAAATACTTTTTTCTTTAAAAAAAATGAACTTTTTTATTTATTTATTCCTTTTTAAGACTTTTGCTTAGTGACTGTTTAAATTGTCAGTTGTGAACAATGAGGATGTTTGTATGATTTGTATGATCCTCATACAAATAGGATCATACAAATTTGTATGATCCTCATACAAATAGGAGCTAAGGCACTGGTGACTGATCATAAGTTAAGCAGTTTACAGAGAGGATTTCTTAAATAAATTTTTAGAGATCAGTATCTGTTTACAATCTTTTACCGAGCTCTGCTTAAATGACAAGATTCAATACTTAGCAGAACTACGTCTGTTGAATGGAATCAAGCTCTGTGGCTATTTTTACTGTGGATCTAGCCTCCAGAAAATTATGGAAAATTGTGGCTCCTTCTTTAGAGTAGAGATTAAGTCATGAAAGTAAGACAACATGAAATTTTGTAGTGTCATTATGCAACATTTATATGAGTATTGGATTGACTTTAAATGATAATGATTGCATCCCTCAATTTTCTTCCCAGATTTTGAATAAAACCAAACCTGGAACAAAAATTAGCCCAAATGACAGAACTTTTTTTTTCTTCTCAAAATTAGTTGAGGTCACAACTTACCCAATATTTCCATATAAAACTGAACTAGCCAAGGCTTATGCCTATGGTTTACATACAGTTTGAGGAATCTTTTAAAATTGCTAGGCAATTTCTTTGGGCTCATGTTTTACTGTTTACAGTCCTCCCAGATACCTATACTGGATTTTAAAGAGGTATCAAATGAATTATTAATGACCACTCAGAAGTTTGCCTTTCATGTTCAACTATAATTAAGAAAGTGTGCACGGCAGCAACTATATTTGAGAGAAACTGAAAATGTTGAGTACAGTTGTAGTATTTGTCCCATCTGCTTTTATAACCTATGCATTAAAATTATGTCCTGCCTGGTTCCTACTTTTTATAGTACTAAATTATGGTCAAGAGAAAATGTATTTACAATGCATATCACACTTGCACATTTTTTATTCTCTTCAGGTACAATCTACATATGGCATGTCTTTTTCCAGTGGTCACAGGAATATATAATCGCTCATCAACAATGTTATTTGCTTTTTCCTTTAGGGGCTGATGTTATCAATTTTGATGGCCATGTAGTGTTACCATACAGATTCAGGAACAAGAAAATGAAAACACTGAAAGATGTCATCTCTCTGAAATTTAAGACCTCTGAAAGCGAAGGTGTAATCTTCCACGGAGAAGGACAACAAGGAGACTATATCACCTTGGAACTGAAGAAAGCCAAACTTGTTCTAAATTTAAATTTAGGTATGCTTTGATTGTTTAGTTTTGTGTACTTTTTAACTCTCCCACAAAAGTTTTACGTCAAATATTACATCTTTTTTTCCCCAGTAATATGGTAAGCCACATCGTTTAATCAGATTTGATGAAAATGTTGTTCATTCCCTTTCTATTTTTTTTTTCTGTTCCGTTCCTTCCTTTTTATTCTGTGTGAGATACCATGAAAATAAGATCATACAGAAAAACAGGATCAGCAATATATTGTCATTAGAAACTTGCCACAAACAAAAAAAGCCTTGCTAGAATTATATTAGGCCTCAGCTGTGGCTTTGTGTGAGAAAAGGACACTGTCACCAGTGCTAGCGGAATAACGGTCACCCTTAGGAACCTTGCAGCAAAAAAGTATCAATCACCTGGGAAGCTACAGGCTACATGAAGTTGAGATTCAGCAGCCTTCCTAGAATCTGAGAAGTAGGACTAGGAAAGGAAAGAAGACATATCAGTTTGTCAGGCAGTTTTATGATAGAATCCTGTATATGTTACTCTAGTTCCAGCCTCCTTTTTCCCTGTAGTGAAAGACTACAGGCTCATGAGTGACCAGATTTATAAAGAGCATTTATTATTAAAAAATCCCACATTTATCTGGTTTCAGGGGTTTTTTTTCCCCTTCAAACAATAGAGTTTTAGAAAAAGATTTCATGTAACTTTCCTTAGTTCTCTTACAGATATGTGAAGAGTAAATTATTCTGTTCATTATTTACATTGAATAGTAATTATTTCCACTAGCATTTTCTCCTGCTCTTTTTCTAAAGATCAACGTGAGCAGATGAGGAGGAAGAAAGCATATTTTCCTATAGCAGTTGTCTATTTTTAAAAATTTTAATTGCAATACTAACCCATTCATTTCCAGTTTCTCTGTATTCTTCAGTTCAGTCTGTCTTTTTAAGCTATTATAACTTCCATATATGTGCTCGGTGGGGATGTTCTTAAATCACTAGGCTGATAAATGGGAATAGGCCCTGTGACACACTCACTTAATAAACAGAAGTAATGGCTTATGGTGTTATTCTTCCTCTGCCTGAGAATATTGTCTTTGCTAATGGCTTATGGTGTTATTCTTCCTCTGCCTGAGAGTATTGTCTTTGCACCAGAGTCAGTGGAAAAGGATGTTCATTTTGCCTGGTGAAATCCAGTGACTTAGTTTCAAACATCGTGGGAGGGGAGGATGGGGAGATGGGGATAGATTTAGGTTCTGCTTTGCACTGGATTTGACTTTGTATTGAAGAAACCTGCCCCATCCCTGGAAACATTCAAGGTCAGGTTGGACGGGGCTCTGAGCAACCTGATCTAGTTGAAGATGTCCCTGCCCATGGCAGGGGGGTTGGACTAAATGACCTTTAAAGGTCTCTTCCAACCCAAAATATTCTATGATTCTATGATTCTATAAACTGAGGCTCATGGACGTTTATTTTTTTTTTTTTTTTAACCAACAGCTGTTGGGTTAGTGGCCTTCAGCAAAAAGGCAGTATGGTCATTTGTAGGGGAGTAATGTCTTAAGCCATGGAAGTGTGATTTGCCAGAATGTGTTGTCAACATGCACAAACCTTAATGTCTGAGTTGCAGGCATGCTTGATGGTAAGAAATTCTCAGCTCCAGAAATGCTTTAGGTCCCCATGTATTCAGAACATGGAAGATTGCACTGAGTTATTGGAAGTGGAGCAATCTTTTAAACTTGCTGCTGAATTAGTCATCTGCTGCTTCAGTTGAGATCCATGCTATCAACCTTTGCTGGCTTAGCTATGTCAGTCAGATTGCAATGAGATGTGATTCTGACTAGCATAGCTGCACTGGTAAAAGCCCCTGGAAAACACAGCAGAGAGTTGCAAAACTGTACTCTTGCTAGTAGTTTGACTTCCAGAATAGGAAGGTTGCTGCAGGAGGGAAGACTGAAATAAGCTATGTTAGCAGAAGACATTTTTTGCTGCTGTTAGCTCAATCTGCATTGAGCCTTTTCCTATAAGCTCACTGGTATAGCTATACTGGCAGAGCCTACAAAGTGTAGAACTCAGACTGAAAAGGCTTTTTGTTACCAAAGTCTGTTATGAGGCACCATGTCTTCCTCAACAGTTATAAATCAGTACAGGTCCAGGGAAGCTCAGGACCTTGTCCAAAGGTGACAGCTTTTCATTTCTGTAGTGTAGGGATGAAAACACAGAAAACCCCTAGCTGAAAACAACTTTGCAACTGAAAGTTGGTATTGCTTCTCTGGTTTGCCTCCAAATAACTACTGTTACAAATAACTGTTTATACAGTTCACTGATCAGATACTTGCTGTATTTGGTCTAGCTATTTGTATTTAAGGCAGCAACTCTCCACTGGGCAGATCTTAGCTTCATAGCAGACTGACTTCCTCCAGCTTATTGTGTCTGGTATGATTCAGGTGAAATATTGACAGAGCAAGAGGAACATGTTTGCCTAACTGGTATGAGGTGAGAATTGCTATTGTTTCTATTCTCATTTTAGGCAGCAACCAGCTTGGCTCTATTTATGGCCACACATCTGTGATGACAGGCAGCCTTTTGGACGATCACCACTGGCACTCCATCATCATAGAGCGCCACGGGAGAAACATCAATCTCACCCTGGACAGACACATGCAGCACTTCAGAACCAATGGAGAATTTGATTACCTGGACCTGGATTATGAGGTAGACAGTGGAACTTTTTTGTTTTCATTCAAATTGGCTTTATAAAGATAAGTGCAATAAGAAGAGAAAACTAATATAATTTAAGATCTTTTGGTACTTTTTTGTACATTTGTTTTAATTATTTTTTCCCTTACATTTCCTGACATTTTCATTCCAACACTGTTCTCTCTTAAGTGTAAATTAAGTTTCTCTTCATTAGCCTACCAGATCCCATCTGGTGTAAGAGCCATCTCAGCCTTTTGTTTTAAAATGGGAGATCTATGTTATTCAGCAAGCTAAGCATACAATACTTTTAAATATCTAAAAGCAGCTGCTGTAAGCGGGAAGTAGATTAAAAAAAAATAATCATACAATCTGTTATTTCATTCAGATGATAATTTTGCACTTGAATCAGAAAGCCTCATTCTGTGGTGACAATTAGTATTTATTTTTAGCAAAGCAAGCAGATTAGAACCTTTTTACTAATATGGATCTCGATCTTTCTTGTCTTAGGTAGGTAGCTACTTCCTTGTATTTTCACACATCAATAACTTCTTTTTATAAAGAAGCGATAAAGGATTAGGAAAGTTCTAAGAAAACTTTTGTTTAATCAGTCAGGTTAATGCACACAAGTGTTGGTTGTAATTAAATGTTGTGGATTTGTTGTTTGATTACACTCTGGCTTCTGCTTTTATGAACTTATTCAGTTCCTCTAAATTGTTACATGACCTTCAGCACGTTGGTTATTACAAATTTTGTATGATGATTTTCTTGCACTCTTTACTGTTTCTTATGAGAATTAATGTGGTTGGCTGAGCCAAATACATGTATTTCCATCCTTGCAACTTTTTAAGCAGTGAGAGGGAATCAAAATGATGTAATGCAGAAAAGTTTGAATTAACTTGTGTATTGATATTTTTACAAACAATCTTTTGATCATGAATATGATATGAATGTTTGAAAAAATTACTTAGGATTGTAAATGTTACTGAATGAAGTATTTACTTATATTCCAACAAATCATTATGAATGCCTTCTTTGGTAGCAGTTATAATGAGAAAATAATGAGCAAATTTGCCTGTACAACTATTACTCATCGAGCACTGAAGATCTGAACTGAGGTACTGAAAACTCACATAAATAGATTTTATTAAAGATTTTCAAGTGGGTGAATTACAGAAAAAGTTAGGCTGAATGCCATAAGCCAGGGTTGGGCAATTCGCGCATGCACGCACACACACACACACATATATAAAAAAAATCTCTATATGTAGCATGTTTACATAATAAATATATTGCATACAATAAACTTACCCCTAGTAAGAGTAGAATCCAGGAGATTCACCTTCCTCTACTCTCTGACATTAGAGACCTCACTGGCAGTTCTCAAAGATACATTTCAGTCTCCATGTACATGGATCCCCTTGTGTTTAATGGAACTTATTTGAGTGTGTGTGCATATGTGTTTCTGTGGTTCATATAAACGCAAGAGCCTTAACCTCTTCTCCTTCCTTTCCTCTCAGTTATCTCACAGGTCCTGGAGTTAGTTATCACAGACTAAATTTAAATGTGTTGCCCTTGTGATAAATTAATCACAGTGGATAAACCTGAAAGAATCAAAAAAATTTTCATAGAGAAAATAGTTTCTAGGTTAATCTCTTTCAGAAAAGTTAAGTAAGCACAAAAGAGGAATAAACATTAGTTCTGACTGCATTTTCAAGGTAAAAAAAAAAATAATCCTATGAGTCCCTCTTAACTCACTGTCATGGTATATGTTCTTTGCAATTTTTCTCCTTTTCTTTAAAATGCTTTCTTTTTCATTATCTTGTGTCCAAACCCATAACATGCAAAAGAACGTTTGACAGCCATTAAAATATTACAGTCACATTCTTCAGTTCATGTAAAGTGCTGTATCTTCTCTAAAGTCAAGTCATGTCAATTTATAATACCTGAGGATGTGTCCCGCAAAATGCTTTTACATAGCTGGTATGTGCTATTTATAAAGATTTTGGTTTTCAGCTGTATAGCTTTAGTTCTTCTTATATGCCAAGTCAAAGCCTCCTCTTTGGGATAGAAAGTGATATCTTACACGCTTTTAAAATGGAAAATGTGTCCCTAGAGCTGCATTTTCCTGCTCTCAGTAATAACAAATGGAATTAACAATGAATGATATTTAAAAGCTTGGCTCTGCCAAATCTCAGCAGCAGACTACAAGTAGACATTTTTGTGAGCATTTGTGGGGCAGGGAAGCTAAGTGTCATTACTATTTATGCCGTCATCTATTGGATATAAATACTTAACATAGATTGCAGGGACTAATCTCGTGAGTCCCTTATTCTTCACATTTGGGCTGCAAAATATTAATGAAAACATGTAGCATTTATTCGTTTCCAAATATTTCAGAAAAGACCCTGATGCGGTAGAGACTTGTATAGTTTCTATGGCGTGACAGGGAGAGACTTCATAAGAGATGAACATTTTTAGTTTGTAAAGTATTTGTTTTTCTTCATTTTTTAGCACTAGAGATTCTGGATAACCCAGTGTTTTAGGGTAATGAAAATCATCATTAAGAGAAAAACAATTCCTGTTTGACCTTGATGGCTGAGTCTTTGCAGTGGTTGTCTTCATCTTCTCTATGGAGCTGATTTGGCCTGCCAAGTCATGTGGTAACTCCTCATTGACTATAAGTACATGATAAAAGCATGTTCTCAGTAGTGGAAGGTGCTTTTGTCTAGCAGGGGATAGCACCTTTAACTATGTGATTCCATAAAATTCTTCTGGATGAAGTAGATACATAAGCATTAAAGGAAACAAATGTATTGTATTGGAGCCCACCGCTGCTGTGTTGTAGTCTGAGCTCTGGCACACAGTTAGAGCTGAGTGAATGATTTGAATTGGATTATCCAGCTAATTTAATGTCTACTTTTGTTTAGAAAAATACTGGGATGGACATTTATTCCAAGTTCTTTGTTTGAAATACGTATTGTTCAGTAGTGATCAGAAGAGCAGTCAATATATGAACAACTGTGATGTGTGTCTGCTCACTGTTTGGACAATTGTAATAATACTTGGGATTTACTACCATAAATATTTGCAATCACAAATTCAGTACGGGGGGGTTCTGCTTTTGCAGTGCTTATTTGATACTTCCTTTTTCTGTAAGCAGTGTTGCCAGCTCTCTCATTCGCCATCTTTGAGTGTTCAAAGAAAGCAAATACATCTACAGCACATTTGTTTAAAAGTCTTTGCCCTCCAGTAGCTATCTACCATTTTCTGTTTCATTCAAAGATAACCTTTGGAGGCATGCCTTTTTCTGGGAAGCCAAGTTCTAACAGTAGGAAAAATTTCAAAGGCTGCATGGAGAGCATCAACTACAATGGCAATAATATCACTGATCTTGCCAAGAGGAAGAAATTGGAACCTTCTAATGTGGTAAGAGCATAATCTAATAGTCATCTAAACTTCTGCTTCTCCTTCTAAAGGAGACTAGAAGGTTTGTGAGTGCATGTAGCTGATATCCTTGTGATGTACTGGAATGATATAGAACACAAAACAAATTTTATCACATACCCAAAGATCTTATTGTATGTACGTTTGTGACTTTTTTTATTGTTATGTCTGAGCATTTTACTTCTGAGGTCGCATTTCATCTTTCCAAAATTAACCTTCAGTATCAGATAACTACTTTTTAAGAGAAAACCAGCTGAACGGATAAGTACTTCTTTCCTTTCCTCCCAAATTAGTAGTAGTCCAAAACCAGTGCAGACAAGATTTATTATTAAATCAATTGCAGCTTTCTCATGGCTTTAAATCCTGGTATCTTCCATCCCTGCAGAGCTAGTTGGATTGCTGGAGTGCAAAATCATTAGAAGGGAATGCTTCTACAGGCCTTTCTGGTAGCTCTGAAAAGCCTCAAGATATTAGACTTGAAAATAATTATTTAGCTTATTAACATTACAGAGCTTACTAACATTTTGCTCTATTATTTCTCTTGTTTAAGCATTCATAGTTGCTTTCATGTTCAAATTTGTGGCTTTATGGGCAGGGTGATTAAGAAAGAATGTACTTTAATTACTGTATTTTTAAGGCTTTAAATGTTCCTAAAATTGCTTGCTGGCATACAAAGGCAATGTGGGTAAGAAATAAACGTATTATTGCCATGAGTTTGAGATGGTCTGAATAAGTTGTTCAAAGCTTTATTCTGTACAAGTTTACAGCCTTCACAAAATCCTGCTAACAATATGTATGGTTCCACTATTGCTTTTCTCTTTATGTAATAAAGAGTAAAGATTTACATATGCAGTGATGATGAAGTGCAAAGGATTGATTACCATTTGATTACTCCTTGGATAGTAATACTGAAATTCCATATAATTGTATGAACACTAAGGCTAAATGGTCAAGGTAATACGAAGGATAATTTTGAATATGTGATGTTTGCCTATACAAACTCAGTAATACAGCCTGATATTTAGAACCTTTTCTATACATTAATTTCTTCAGTATTGTCAAAGGCAAAGAGCATGATATATATGCCGTGAAGGAAGACTCCACTTTTAGAATTTTTTCGACTCAGTCTCATGAACTCTTGAATCTTTGACTTCTGTTTTCCAAAATTGCCTGTGATTTCCTGCCTGCAGTGAATTTTAAGCTTGTAATGTAACCATGATTTTCAAAGATTGATGCCTGATTTAGAAAAGGATCTTTGTACAGGAGCAATCTTTCCATTTTGCACAGTCGAGTCCACTGCAAGTTAGTAGGACATATTCTTAAAGCTTCTTTCTGAACAGAAGTGTTTCTTAAGAGATTTCTGTAGTGCAAATCCTATCCTTTCAAAAGTATGGCATAGCTAGCAGGCCTGTAAAATCTCTGTAAAATCATCTCTTTGTTTTCTATTTGTTTGTTTGTTTTTAGAATTCTGTTACCTGTAACATGAAAGTAAAATCCTCATACGAAGCTTTGGCAGTGTTAGTGGTACATCAAGAGGCTATGGCAAGCTAGTTTAATTTGATGGTACTGTTGATTTCCAATTTTGAGAATGGCTATAAAAATAGAAGTGACCTTTGTTTTCAGTAGAATTACTTAAATTGCTTCACGTCTTCAAAACCAAAATCAATTTTACTCTAACTAAATCAACATGGATTTTTATGTTTCTTACAAAAGCTTTTTTTCTCCTAGTTTTTAGCCTGATTTAGCATGAAAAATAGACTCAGTTGAGACTACTGTTGTTGTTAATCATGTTTATGATGATGGCACTTAAGCAATCCAACAAGGATCAAAGCTCCATTGTAGGAGATCCTGTACAAACCCATAACAGTAGGCATACCCTGCCATAAACAATGTATTATCTTAAAAGGCAAGACAGACAAAATGTAATGAAGTGGAAAACAAGCAAAGTAATCAGTATGGTGATGAGATGTATCATAAGAGGGAAAAAAAAAACAGAGGAAAGAAGGATATTAAAGAGGTGTGAGACAGAAGAAAAAAAATATTCTGAGATGCAGACAGTTGAATTTCAGAAGTCACACAATAAAAGGGAGGTGACAAGTTGATTTTAAAGAATGAGGAGTCCCAGAGAATCAAAGATGATAACAAGATGATAATCTTGATTTGTCTCTGAACAAAATTAAAGTTCAAAAATTTTTTATATCTCATATACATAACAGTTATGAGCAAAAATGCCGTGCTCTTTGGCCCAGGTGTTTATGAGGTTGTTTCGAAATGAGACCCATTGTCTGACTCAATTCTTTCTGGGGTGCCATGTCACCATAGGACTTTGTTTTCAAGGCCCAGGATGGTGTTC